>NW_024429266.1:129084301-129163305 GCF_017639785.1 Mesocricetus auratus
GGATGGCTGGTGGTTTTAGAATATAACATCATTATAAAAATAAAGCTGATGTGTTTAGAGTAATGGCAAAGGGTGGTAGTGGTGATGTTTGTTTGTTTATTTTTCTAAGGTATAAATAATATAATAAAAATTCACCTTGTACAATTCAAGATCCTAGTCAATAATTTTTAGTAAGCTATCAACCTTAAGAACTTGATGATAGAGCAGTTGTTAGTCTGCTTGATACTACCATCAAACATTGATAGGAGCAAGGCTTATAAAACCAAAGCCCAAACTTCATAGCTGGCATCACTTTGAACTCCAAAATGTGCATGAGTGAGAACTTGCTATGAAGATTGCACAGCCCATGCCACTTTTGATACTGTGTAAAAGGAAGAGACAAAAAGCAGAGGTGGGGGGTAGGGAGTCGAGAGTGAATTGATACTTAGAAGAATGGAGGTTCCTTGATGGTCAAAGGAACTCACAGGAAAGCTCCATAGCTAATAAAAGAAGGCATTTAATCTGGGCTTGCTTATAGTTTCGGAGGATGAATCCTTGACTATCATAGCAGGGCCCAGGGCAGCAGGCAGGCAGGCAGGCATACAGGCATGGCGTTGAAGCAGAACTTGCATGTTTCTGCTCTTAGTATCAGATTATCTGTGAAATTCAAACTCCTGGCCTAAAAATTCAAGCTAAACATTAAGATTAAGCAAGGATAATTGTATAACCTAGTACCAGCCTGCAGAGGGAGCTCTGAGCCAGGCAGGGAAGCCCCAGGCTGTCCTGCAGAACCTCTATTCTACCTGGCTAGTCTATAGCCTCTACAGGGGATGATCCCAGATCCTGCGTAGCAAATGGGTCTTTGCTTAGAAGTCGTCATGAAAAACCCAGTATTTAGAGAAGCAAAGCGAACTTTCAGCCCCCGAGGGCGCCTGTGTCATCCAGTTCAGGAAATAGGTCTCAGCTCAATTCCAGGAGCTCAGTTATGCTATTGTCTTTTAGATGTTACCTGGCCTGACCTTGGTGGTGAATGGCTCCTAGTTTTTATAACAAAAGACCTAGGCCCTAGGTAGACCCACATCCTTCCTGACAGCTAGTGAGGCATGCCTGGGGACTCATGGGACAAGCAGTTTTAGGAATGTCTCTAGGATTAAAGGATGTATTTGATATCAGCTCTATATTTGATAATAGATGCCTTCTGCCAGTACCCCCACTTTTGGAAAGCTATTTAAGAGGATGCTTGAATAAACCAAGGTCTTCAGTATTGATTGAGAGCCCTCCTGAGTCTCTGTCTCCTCCTTTAACGCCGTCGTTGGGTAACTAGGCTTTCCCTTACCCACACTCCCCCACTTAGGGTCTGACCTAGGGCTGTTCGGCTGGTTCCAATCGCAGCCCCAAAGACATCATTCCAGAATAGATGACCCCTGATGTGTAGGACTGATACAGGCCAGACCCTGGCAATCCATCCAGCAACTGCTGATTGTTGGTGAGTTGGGAACTGATATAACTGCTTTGTTCTTTGTAGAATGAGAAAAAGATTCTGTGACTAAATTCTATGATTTCAAATAAATTAGTGGAGGCTTGTCTCAGTGTTTGTGTGCCACAGTAGACAGCATGCCTTTTGGTCTCATGACTCCTTTGTATTTCTAGAAAAACTAAACAACCCCGAGAGTCATTATTTATCTGAGTTCTCTCCACCAATTTTTTTTTTTTTTGTTTATTTTGTTTTTCGAGACAGGGTTTCTCTGTGGCTTTGGAGGCTGTCCTGGAACTAGCTCTTGTAGACCAGGCTGGCCTCGAACTCACAGAGATCCGCCTGCCTCTGCCTCCCAAGTGCTGGGATTAAAGGCATGCGCCACCAGCGCCCGGCTTCTCCACCAATATTTAACAACAGAAATTAATACTGATGCCTGGAATGGGGCACATGCTTTGCAATCACAGCACTTAGGAAGTGGGGACAGGCCAATTTCAGTTGGAGGTCAGTATGGGTGATGTAGCAAGACTGTGTTTCATCTTCCTCTTCCCCCTCTCTCTTACTTCCTCCTCCACCACCTAATCATCATCGTTTACATTACAAGGTTTAAAATTACATACTCATTTTAAAATAGCAATGGTACATCCTTACATGTTAGCATACATAACAATTTTAAAGTTTCTATTCTTACTTGTGTGTGTGTGTGTGTGTGTGTGTGTGTGTGTGTGTGTGTGTGTGTACAGGTGATCAGCTATCAACAGAAGTCAGAAAAGAGAGGTGGATACCCTGGATCCGAAATGATAGGTGTGTGTGAGCCCCAGATATGGTTGCTGGGAAATGAATTCCTGTCCTCTGCAAGGGCAGATGTCATCCTTACCATCAAGCCATGTCTCCATTCGTAAATAGCATCTAAAATAGTATTTTGTGGGAAAAATTTTCCCAAGCAAAAACAAAATTTTGTTCCCACTCTTTTTACTATGTGGCCTAATCTTTAGAAAGGTGAATTCCTGTTGCATTCAGGCCACAACAATTTCATACATCTTATGCCTATAAAAACTACATCTGGAACCCTCTTTTAGTTGTCTTCTGACAAGCATGAGCATGCTCTTTCCAGAGGCTTTCAGCTTCTGCAAGGCAAGAGCATTGGTTGACCAAGGCTCAGCCTTCTTCTGGGACCAGAGAGGCCAGTCTTCACATATCAAGTTTCTACATGATCAGAGTGCTCGAGGTTACCAGAACCTCAGTCCAATTGTCTGAGAGGTTAGTGTAGGACATGAGGTTTGGTTCCAGTGTATCCGGATCCCCCAAGAGTCTGGAGTTTAGTTCCAGAAGACTTGGAGGTCATTTTGGGTTTGGGGTTATGGTTCTGAGGTTCCAGTGATCACTGCAGGGTGTGAGGTCTGTACTGCTGTGGTCCTACAGGTTACTTTGGACTTGTTGCTTTAACCGCAGTCCCCTGATAGTAGACAGATATCACTGGGTCTGAAATTTATTATTTTCATTCCAGAAGATTCACAGAATTCAGAGGTAACCAAGGTTTAGAGTCCATCTGGTCACCCTGGTGCTGAGTATACATCCCCACTCTTGGTTCTGTTGGCATATAGCCAAGACTGCATCACTCCAGCAACTCATTCCATAGTCAACATCACGTTTCACCAGTCCTTGTGGCTGAACTTCATATGGATATTACTCTAGGAAAAGTCACAGTAAACAGAATGCCAACAGACTTAAAAAAGATGGAGTCAAAGCAAATTCCCTTCAACAGTAGCATAAAACATGATAAAGCGGGGCTGGAGAGATGGCTCAGAGGTTAAGAGCACTGACTGCTCTTCCAGGGGTCCTGAGTTCAATTACCAGCAATGACATGGTGGCTCACAGCCATCTACAATTCAATCTGGTGCCCTCTTCTGGCATGTAGGCAGAACAGTGTATATGCAATAAATAAATAACCCTTAAAAAAACATGACAAAGCAACCCACAAAAAAAATGACATAACCCTTATCTATGGACCCATCACCCACTGATGAATTCCCATATAAGGGAATCCAAACTCTGAGAGAGAGTAGACACTGTTAAAAAGAATTAACAATCACATAGAAGATTCAAACAAACAGATGCACAAATTAAGAAAGTCTACCCAAGACCTTCACAAGACAGTCTTCAATGAATGTAACAGTTAATAAATTGGAGGCAAAAGTTCAAAATGTGAAAGAAAAATTTAACAAGGAGATTGAAAACATTAGAAACAAGCAAGTTGGGTGTAGTGAGGCACCCTTTTAATGCCAGTACTTGGAAGCGAGAGTTGAGCAGATCTCTGAGACTGCAGCCAAGCTTTGAAAGGAAACAGTGAACCAAGAATGTTATACCCTGCAAAGCTATCTTTCCAAACTGACAGAAAGAAAACAGGACAACCACAAATTAAGGTAATCCATGACAAAGCCATCATTATAGAAAGTTCTTAGGGAAATACAGGGAGGAGGATGAAACATAACCTAACTCAGGTAAACTAGACTTGGCAAAGAAAAAACATCCAAAATAGCAACTTACTAGACCCTAAATATTAATAGAGAAGAAGGAAAGTGATACCAATAATCCAGCAAAACAAAAGGTCACCTAGAGCATTTGGAGGAAAAGCAACCCGTTTTCTATAACAATCTTAAATGTAAATGGCTACAACCCATCATTGAAAAGATACAGACTAATGAACAACTATATTCTGTCTCCAAGAAACACACTTAACTGGTAAAGATACCCCAAACTTAATAATACTAAAGGATGGAAAACAAACCATAAGCAAAAGGGAAACGTAAAAAGCTTCAAAAGCTATCCTTATATCAGACAACATAAACTTCATATCAGAGCTAATTAGAAGAGATAAGCAGGGGGCTGGAGAGATGGCTCAGAGGTTAAGAGCACTGACTGCTCTTCCAGAGGTACTGAGTTCAATTCCCAGCAACCACATGGTGGCTCACAACCATCTGCAATTCAATCTGGTGCCCTCTTCTGGCGTGTAGACAGAACACTGTATATGTAATAAATAAATCTTTAGAAAAAAAAAGAAGAGATAAGCAGGGACATATACATATTAATAAATGGCACAACTCTTTAAAAAGATAAAACAATTGTAAACCTTTATGAACAAATTTGGAATTCCTAATTTGATAAAACAGGCATTAAAAGACCACATAGATCCTGATACAACAATAGAGGGGACTCCAGTACTCCTCTCTCATACTTAGATAGGTCTTCCAAATAAAAAACAAGTGCAGAAACTTCAAAGCTAAAGTAAACTATGAATAAACTGGAACACATTTTAACAAGTCAAGATAATTCCTTGTGTCCTATCAGACCATGGTACAATAAAACTAGAAATCAGTAGTAATAAGAGAAACTACAGTAACCACAAAAATATTGGAGAGTGAACAACACATTTCTGAATGAATAGTGAATACTCCAAGAAATCAGAGAGAAATAAAAAAATTCCTAGAGACAAATGATAATTAAATCAAAACCTATTAGAACCCCTGAGATGCAGCCAAAGCAGTTTTAAGGAGAAAGTTTACAGAGCTGAGTGCAATATTTTTTTAAAAATCTGAGAGATATAAAATAAATATTCTAACAACCTAATTATGTACCTTAATGCTCTTAAAAAACAATAATCGAGTTCGAGACCAACTCCTGGTCTACAAGAGCTAGTTCCAGGACAGGCTCCAAAGCTACACAGAGAAACCCTGTCTCAAAAAACAAAAACAAACAAACAAAAAACAATAATCAGCAGAACCCAAACAGAGTAGATAACAAAAATTAACAAAGATTGGGGAAGAAATTAATGAAATAGAGATTAAGAGAACAATAAATAAAGTCAACCAAAGCGTTGGTTCTTTGAAAAAGTTAATAATATTGACAAATGGCATAATCATTCAACCAGTACTGAAAAGGCACTTGACTAAGTCCAACATGTCTTTATGATAAACACTCTGGAGACTTTAGAAATAGATGGGAATATACCTCAAAATGATGAAGACTACATAAAACAAACCTTTAAGCGACATTGTATAAAATGGATGCAAAGAGAAATTTCTCTAAAATCAGGAACTAGACAAGAATGTCTACTCTCTCCCCTCTCATTTGATACAGTGCTAAAAGTCTTAGCTATAGCAATTAGACAAGAGGAAAACATAAAAGGAATAAAAATAAGGGAAGATGTCAAACTAATCCTATTTCTAAACAACATGGTTCTTTACTTAAAAGACCCTACTAAGGCTACAAAAAAAAAATCTCTTAGACCTTAATAAACACTAAAAGGGCTGGAGAGATGGCTCAGCCACTAAGAGCACTGACTGTTCTTCCATGGGTCCTGAGTTCAGTTACCAGCAACCACATCGTGGCTCACAACCACCTTGAATGAGATCTGGTACCCTCTGCTGACATGCAGGCAGAAGACTGTATACATAATAAATAAATATTTAAAAAATAAACACTATAAAATTGCAGCATTAAAATTTTTTAAAGTCCTCTTTATTTATATTAGCAGTGTACTCTCAGAGAGAAAAAATATTTTAAAAAACCCTAAAATACAAAGATTCCATTTAAAATAACTCCAAAAAGAGAGAAGTATTTGGAAATATATCTAATGAAATGAGTGAAAGAAAACAAAATATAACAAAAGAAATGAAAGATTTCTGTAATGAAAACATCAAGATATTGAAAAAGGAAATCACAAAAGATACTAGATGGTGAAGAGATACCCCATGCTTCTGGATTGGCAAAATTAATATTGTGAAAATGCCTATGCTACAAAAAATATATTTACAGATATGATGCAATACTTTAAAATTTCTGATACCATATTTCATAAGTTTAGAAAATATAACACAAGAATTCATATGGAACGATGAAAACCATGAGAAACCAACACAATCCTAAGAGTAAAAACACTTCAGGAGGTGTTACAAAGCCTGGCATTGGCATAAAAATACACAGGTAGACCAATGGGATAGAAAAGAAAAAATACAAAGCTACGTCCACTTAAGCATTGACAGAAGAGGCAAAAACATACATTGGAAAAAAGCCTATCCAACAAATTGTGCTGGGAAAAGTGGATTTCTGCTGCAGAAGAATGCAGTTAAATCTTTATACTTCACCCTGCACAAAAATAAACTCAAAATTAATCAAAGACCTGAATCATTAGTTTAATCTTTATCAATAAAACAAATCAGTAGTCAGATATTGGGGTAAGAACCTGAGGGATCAGAGAAGCAAGAAGCAACCACCAGTCATTGCTTACCTCTACCATTCCATTTCTTAAACCTCTACCGTTCCTCAGTCCAAAATGGCGGAGATCCTCTCTCCACTCTGCCTTACTACTTCCTGTCTCCTCTATGTCTACAGTCCTCCTAACCTCTATGGTTAATTTCTGTCAGCTAATGGGTGGCTCTGCCCTCTGACTCCAAGCAAGCTTTTTGTCAGAACACAATCAAAATATCACACAATCAAGTTCTTAATATAAAACCTGAAACACTAAAACCTCTAGCAGAAAATTGAACAGGCAAGAATGTTTTGGGCCAGGCGGTGGTGGCACACGCCTTTAATCCCAGCACTCAGGAGGCAGAGGCAGGTGGATCTCTGTGAGTTCGAGATCAGCCTGGTCTACCGAGCGAGTTCCAGGACTGACTCCAAAACAATACAGAGAAACCTTGTCTCGAAAAAAAAGAAGGATGTTTTGGAGTGAACACTAACAGCACAGGAACCACCCCCAAGTATCAACAGATGCAACTATATGAAAATAAAGTTTCTATACAACAAAAGAAATAACCAGTAAATTGTGTACAAGATGGGAGAAAAACTTTACCAGCTACACATTAGACAAAGTGCTAATATCCAGAATTTACAAAGAATTGCAGAAATGAAATACCAAGAAAATAAATCAATCAACAAACAGGTAAATGAACTGAATAGACACTTTCTAAGAAAGAAATACAAATGGCCAATAACTATTAAGTAAAGTTTTCAGTGTCTTTAACCATCAAGGAAATGCAAATTAACAACACGGTCAGATTGGCTATCACTAAAAAACCTGAGGACAAATGATGGAGAGGATGTGGAAATGAGAACCCTTGTTCACGGTTGGTGGGGGTGCAAATGAAAACAACTATTGTGGAAATCACTTTGGAGATTTCTCCAAAAATTAAAACTAGAACTTTCATTTAACCTCATCCATTTCACTCCTTAGCATATGTGCAGATAACTCCAAACCTTACCATGGAAGTATTCAAGTCCCTGTTTTGTTCCTTATTGCAAAGAATTAGAAACATCCTATCAACAGACAATGAAAATTTGCTATATGTATAAAAAATAGAATACTATTCAACTCTAAAGAAAAAAATGTGATCACGAAATTTGTAGAAAAATGGATGGACTTAGAATATATAATATTAAGTGAGACCATACACTCTCAGAAAGAAAAAAACCCTGCATGTTCTCCCTCATATGAGGAATCTAACCCATAATATATCTAACAAATGCGCATGTGAGAACAGTATAGCATGTGGAAAACAGAACAAGAAAGGATAAATATTAAGAGATGCGGAAGGATTGAATGCAAGTAACAGGCACAAACTACGAAAGAGGATATAAAAGGGTATTTCTTAAAAAGATAATTGTTTTTCTGGTCCCAAATCTACTGTGGATTTCTTATTTGGAGTGATGGATAAATGCATAACAACATATTTGCTAGTATAAAATTCCAGTGTGAAGTTCCACAGCTTCCATCTGAATGGCTACTCTGTAGAAGTTTATCGAGTAATCCTTGGGTCGGGTTCATTTTGATGTGTTGATTTTTTCCATTTGCAATTTTTTTCATAATAAAGGTTTTTTTTGAATGCAATAATAAAAAAACCCTCCACTTTGGAGATGACAGTGTTTTTGGTGTACTAAATCTTTTAACTTTGAAAACTACCTGAAAGTGTTTCAGGGACACACACAGGTCCTGGAACCACCTTTAGGGACAGGCTGGCTGGCATACAGGGCAGTTTATCACAGTACTATTTATAGCAAGGTAACTTTCCAGTTCTTGCAACTGCTAGCCAGGCTTCCTTTTACCTTGTATGACGCTGATTCAGTACAAGCCTCTGAAGTGAGTTCCACAACCAGGGGGAATTCTTCCAAAGTCTCCAAACCTTCAGATGTCCTTCCCCCACCTAGTGACCAGAGCTCCTGCTCCAGGCAGGACCCTGGGATGGCAGCCTGAACCTGCCCCTCTGTGGTGTGCCTGCACCCAGGCCAACCTGACTGCTAGCCTCCCACAGATCCAGCCCTTCCAGGACCCAGCAGCATTCTGATGATGTAGAATGATCGGGCTGTTGGGTGGCAGTTACTTCCAAAAGGTACTTTACCAGTTGGCTGTTGCCGCTATAAAGAAACAAGACATGGCCCTATGCCCGCCCCCCCCCCACAGTTCTGATGATGACTGGTTGTTGGCAGAGCTGTTGCTTCTAGGGGGATCTTCAAAACACATCACTACAATCTCTTCCTATGACCTGACTTAGAGTGACAGCCTGTGCCCCAACAAACCAGGTTCAGCCACTGATCTTGGAAAAGCCAATCAGAAGTGCCAAATTAATAGTGAAAAGGAGATCCATTCCACGTAGCCACATTGGGAAAATGAGCAAAGAGATCCAGTGTCCCCAAGTCCAAGAGGTTAAGACTAACAGATGGCAGGAGATGGACACACTAAGCAGTCCGGCCAAGGTGAGGCTACCTGTTCACTACTCTAGTCTTTCCTGCTAGGTCCTTGCCGGGCTGTCAGTCATTCTCCTAGAGACAAAGCCCTCCTCTAGCAGACAAGTTCATCCCCTAGCAGTCCCCAGGGCTTCCGACTTTTCTCTGCAACAGGAGATGAGTGTAAACTGCAATTTCTTTGAGTTCACTGAATAGGGAAGCTGGTTACATTTGCACTCGGGATCTCTTTTCCTGCCTCTCCTTCCTTACCCTCTGACTCTCCCTTCTCCTACCTCCTCTTCTCCTTTCACCCCTCCTTCTCCCTCCTGCTCCCCCTTCCCTTTGCCTCCCTTTTCTTTCCTTCCTCTTTCCTTCTCCCCCTTCCCATCTCCTTTTCTCCTCTTGCCACTCCCCCTCCTTGATGCAGCGGACTCCATCTCATAAGAACCCTTCTAACAACTTTGGACCTGCCTGGTAAATCTGGGTTCAACTTGATCACATCTTCAGTGTTGCTCTTGCCATATGAAGTGTCAGCCACAGGTTTAAGAGTTTAGACTTGAGCCGGGCGGTGGTGGCGCACGCCTTTAATACCAGCACTCGGGAGGCAGAGGCAGGCTGATCGCTGTGAGTTCGAGGCCAGCCTGGTCTACAAGAGCTAGTTCCAGGACAGCCTCCAAAGCCGCAGAGAAACCCTGTCTCGAAAAACCACACACAAAAAAAAGAGTTTAGACTTGAATGTGAATGTGAGCAGCACCATGCAGTCTACCACAGCTGCTAATAACCAAAGATAAAAACAAAAGTGCAGTAGCCTTGAATGGTGCTGGCTGCAGAGGAACACAGACTTCTTCCTCCATGGAGATTGTACTCATAATAGCTTTGAGGACAGAGTGGCACAAAACGCCCAGCTGGCAAGGACAGCTGCATAGCCTTCACCTGCCAAATGCCTGTAACTGTTATACTTAGCAATTATTACAGCACTTTAACTCAGGGCTACTTGGAGTCCTCTGCACAGATGTCACAGCTATGTATTTATTTTGGATGACTCCATTCAGTGTGTAATGATTTCTTAATTGCTTTTGATAATGTATTACCTTAAGTCATTATTCTTTTAAAGTTTTAAAGTCCTTTCATATTGCCTTCTCAATGAAGCCACTTTTTTTTTTTTTACTGTGTTGGTTAGAATGAGCGTGTTCCCCAATAGGCCCCCAGGTTTGAATATTGGACCCCAGTTGGTGGAACTGTTTGGGAAGGATTAGGAGGTGTGGCCTTGTTTGAGGAGGAGTGTTATTGGGGCAGATTTTGAGGTTCCAAAAGACTCATGCATACCCTTCCTACTCTCCCCTTTCTGCCTCGTGCTCATATCTCAAGATGGGAGCTCCAGGGCAATGCCTGCCTGCCTTCTGACACGCTCCCTGCCAGGATGCTCATGGATTCTAACTCTCTGAAACTGTAACCTCCAAATAAACTTTCTTCTAGAAATTGCCTTGGTCATGATGTCTTATCACAGTGATAGAAAAATAACTAAGATGTTGACTTAGAATGTCAAATTTTTGCAAGATCCATTTCCAATTTGCTTCAAATTTCACTTGCCACCACTTCCTCCAGACCTTGAATCTTTCCCTCTAGTAGAAATGAACTTGGCCTACCTTCTTAGGCCTCCAAGTCCTCTCCTGAGTCATGCAACTTTCTTTGCCTAGAATATTCTCCTCCTACCTCAGTGACTGAAACACACACCACACATACTACCTGGAGTTTATCCCTTGTACTGGATAGTTTTATGTCAACTTGACATAAGCTAACGTCATCAAGGAGAGAACCCCAATTAGAAAATGCCTCTGTGAGAATAAATGTAGACTGCAATGGAGTAAGAGGCTTTGACCTTTTCTCCAGTAAGATAAGACCATGTGGAGCTGGGTGGTGGTGGCACACACCTTTAATACCAGTACGCAGGAGGCAGATGCAAGCGGATCTCTGTGAGTTTGAGACCAGCCTGGTCTACAAGAGCTAGTTCCAGGACAGTCTCCAAAGCCATAGAGAAACCCTGTCTCAAAAAACAAACAACAACAACAACAAAAAAGTCTATGTGGAAATACTTAGATTTATAGAAATGGGTTAGTAATGAAGACAGAGCTAGTCAATAAGAAGTCCCAGTGAATAAAAGAAAAGAAAATGCCCCCATAAGATCTGGCTGTAGGCAAGCCTGTAGGGCATTTTCTTAATTAGTGATTGATGGGGTGGGGGTGAGGCCCAGCCCATTGTGGGTGGTGCTATCCCTGGGTTGGTGGTTCAAGGCTCTATAAGAAAGAAGGCTGAGGGGTCTGGATAGATTCTTCAGAGCTTCAGAACACTGGCTGCAGTCCCCCTGAATGTGATGTCAGCTGGAGCACTGAAACACTGGGCAGTCTATGGGGCCTCTGGCTGTGGAACCAGGATGTATCCCTAGTACACAAATAGACTTTAGGAGCCCATTTCCCATGGATTGATACTCTCTTAGCTTAGACACACAGGGGAGGGCCTAGGCCCTGCCCCAAATGACTTGACAGATTTTGATGATCCCTCATGGAAGATCTCACCCTCCCTGGGGAGTGGATGGGAGATGGGATGGGGGGGGTCGGTGGGGGGCATGGGAGGATGGGAGGGAGAGGGAACTGGGATTGATATGTAAAATAAGATCGTTTCTAATTTAACAAAAACAACAAAAAAAGAACATTGGCTGCTCTTCCAGAGGTCCTGAGTTCAATTCTCAGCAAACAGATGGCGGCTTACAGCCATCTATATTGATATCTGGTGCCTTCTTCTATTATGCAGACATACAAGCAGGCAGAACACTATATACATAATAAATGAATAATTTTTTTAAAAAAGAAGAGCATGCTGAGAAAGCCATGGGGAGCAAGCCAGTAAACAGCACCCCTCCATGGTCCCTACATCAAGGTTCCTGCCCTGTTTGAGTTCCTGCCTTGACTTCCCTCAGTGATGGACTGTCACCTAGAAGTATAAGCTGAAATAAACCCTTTCCTCCCCAGGTTGTCTTGGTCATAGTGTTTCATCACAGCAATAGCAACCCTAAGACACACCTGGATACTTCCTGCTTCCTCTGTCTAAGACTAATGTCCTCACATCCCACACGTTCTGAATGAAGAGGTCTACTAGGGCTTCCACAGCCTCTCCAGCCCTATCCCCAGTTAAAGTTATCCTATAGTAACAGCCTATGCTCTGACCCCATCCAGCATGCAAGATGGTGAAGGACCAACAGGTGCATGAACAGGTCAAGCACCCAGTCACTTTTAGCCGAGTGCCTTCATCTGCCTCTCTCTCTAGAGTGTGCAGGGATCCTGGATTCAACTTCATGTCCTCAGATTCCAGGACACCAGGCACTCATCAACATTTGCCGAACAGCCTAGTCTCTCCCAAGATGCTCTGTTTTCATCAAACAGTAAGTTACCATAAGCTACAGTTGGTATGTCAGTCACCATGTAATAGTCACCACTGGTAGCGACCAACAAACCAAAACAAATCAGATCTTTCTCTCGTATGCTTCTGGGAACACAGAGGAGGTGCCCAACATAAATGTTTACTGAGAGCTCTGCACATCCTCTTCAGTGGATTTCACTAGCCAACCCTCTTGCTGAGTGGTAAATCCGCTGCAAGTGTGGCTGCAGGCAACCCTAAACTAGCCACTATGTCTCCCATTCTCTGTGTGCCTCTTTAGCCTCTCCTCTCCTCCATCTGCTGACTCTATCTGGCCACTCTCAACCACAGATAGCACCAGGTACTCACCATCAGCAGGTCAGTAAACATCTACCAAGACATGAAAATGACTGTCTTGACAAAAGCAAGCTGCAGAGATGATGTCATTCAAAGAATTCCTATGGAAACACAAAAGACCATAAATAGCCAAAGCGAAGAGAAAGAGCAAAGCTGGAGGCGTCACATTGAGCTCAAGATCTGATGCAGTATGACAGTGACGAAGAGAGCCTTGCCCTGAAGAAAAAGGCACGAAGATCAAGGAAACAGTGTAGAGGACCCACGAAGAAATAAATCCACACAGCTAAGACCACTTAACTTTTGAAAGGCTTCAAAACCATTCAGTGGAGGAAAAGCAAACAGCTTATTCTATAAATAGTTCTGATGAGGAAGAATAAAGCTAGCCCCCTGCCTCTCCCCCTGTACAAAGATCAGTTCCAAGTGAATCAAAGACCTTAGTTCAAAACCTGAAACACTGAAACTGCTAGAGGAAAACAAGGAAATTACAGGTCAAGATAAAAGTTTAGGCTGGGCAGTTGGCAGTGGTGCAAGCCTTTAATCCCAACAATCCAGGGGCAGAGGTGGGCAGATCTTTGTGAGTTCAAGGCTGCCTTGGTCTACAGAGAGAATTCCAGGAAAGCCAAGACTACACAAAGAAAACCCTGTCTCAAAAGACAAACAAAACTTTTGCTTTTTTCAAAGGGTGGCTTTCGTCTGTGGATGATGCTCCAGCAGTGCTAGGTAAAGTGTTTCCTTCACCATTTATTGTTGAATCATTGCATCTGTGAACCAAAATAAAATAAAGTTTTCCATGAGAACTTTCTGGTCATGTCTCCAATAGCATAAGGAATAGTTAGAAGAAGTAATAAGGGTTACATGAAGTTAAAGTTTCTTCACAACAACGGAAACTATCAGCAAAGTAAACGAATAGCCCACAGAGTGGGAAAAGGTGGTTGCCAGCTGTGCTTCAAAAAGAATGCTAATATCTAAAATTTATAAAGAGCTCCAGAAAAGTAACAAAAACAAAAGCAAAAAAACAAACAATCAGCAAATGAAATGAATTTGATGTTCTCAAAAGAAAAGGCACAAAGGCCAGGCGTTGGTGGCACACAACTTTAATCCCAGCACTCGGGAGGCAGAAGCAGGCAGATATCTGTGAGTTCGAGGACAGCCTCCAAAGCCACAGAGAAACCCTGTCTCAAGAAGCCAAAACAAGAAAAAAAGAAAAGGCACAAATAGCCAGTAAGATTTTTTTTGTTCTCATTTAAATGAATTTTAAAAGTTCAACTTCAGAGAAATGCAAATTAAAACTTCTATGGGATACCATCTCACCCCCCCCCGCCAGAACGACTATCATTACAGAGGTTGACAATAGGGCCAGTGAGGTGGCTCAGCAGATAAAATCACTTGCTGCGTATCCCCGACAACCTGAAAAGTCGTCTTCAACCTCCCCATCCATGCTGTGGTATTCTTGCACCCACACTCTCATACACACATCAAACAAAACCAATAATGATAAGGAAAATGAAGGAGCTGGAGAAATGGCTCAGCGGTTAAGAGCATTGACTAGTCTTCCAGAGGACCTGAGTTTGATTCTCAGCAACACTTGGCAGTTCATAGCTAGTTGTAACTGTAATCCTGGGGGATCCAAAACCCTCTTCTAGTCTCTGCAGGCACAAGACATTCATTTGGTATATAGACATACACACAGACAAAACACCCATACATGAGAAGTTAAAAAGAAAACTAACAGCAAATGATAGTTAGGATGTGGGGAAAAAGGACCTTTTATTCACTTCTAGTGGGAGTGCTAACTACTATTGCCAATATGGAAATGGGTGTGGAGGGTTCTCAAAAAAATTAAAAAGAGAACTACTGTATGTCTACCCTGGACGTAGACCTAAAAGACTCTCTACCCTGGATGTAGACCTAAAAGACTCCCTATCCTACCATGGAGATACTTTACACATCTATGTTTATTGCTGCTCTGTTCACAATAACAAGGAAATGGAACCAGCCTAGATGCTTATCAACAGGTGACTAGATAACGAAAACATGATACAGTCATATTATGAAATTTAACCAGCCATAAAGAAAAACGAAATGTTTAATTCTGCAGGAAAATGGATGACCGCGGAAGTATTAAGGAAAGTGACCCAGACTCAGAGAAGCAAAAACACACGCTCTTTCTCACATGGGGACCCTTGTTCATGATGCATAAGTTTATGCACATAAGCAGGTGTGAATGTGGGTGAAGTCTAGAAAACTAAAAAGGAGACCAAGAGAGGCTAAAAAGAAGTGGAAAGGAAGGGGGACACTTGTGGCCTGAGACATAAGGCGGGAGAGGGAGGCGGACGCAAGGGGGGGAGATGAGATGAGGAAAAAAGAACCAAGTAAAACAAATTTTGTTTGTAAAACCCATAATGAGCCAGGCACAGTCTTTAATCCCAGTAAGTGAACTTTTTGTGGGTTCAAGGCCAGCCTCGTCTACACAGTTGATGATGACAGCCATGTGTGTGAAGCAGGATCCTGGGGGACTCTACTTTCACCCCAAATCCACTCCCATTTTGGGTCTACTGTGGGTGATTCTTAATAATGGAACCTGATGGCACCCAGATCCCGTAAGGAAGCTGAGCAAGGAGGTCTTTGCCTTTCAGACTCAGGATCCAGGAAGGATGAGGAGGGAGAGACAGGTGACATTCTGCTTGTCCCCCTGCCCTCCCACAGGACAGGCATCTGCTAAGAAGCCTCTCAGAAGTCAGTGGCGGAATCCTCTGCTCACATTAGCATTTTATTTGGTGTTTCAGTCCCACTCCAGAGACACCAATTGGGTGAATTCGCCTGACCCTGCCAGAAGTGAAAACTCAAATTGATGTCCAGGCCTCGCTGGCACTTTGCCCACACGTGTGCTTGGACTCTATGGACTTGTGAGCCACACCATCCGATTTCAGCTCTCCTGACGAATGCGCAGGTCCTCCATCAGAGTAACTAATGTGTGTGGAGAGGTGACTTAAGTCAGGCATTTTGCAAATGCTACCCTGTGGTAGGGCTCTTGTAACACACTCTGCGTGGAATTGTTAGGAGGATTAAACTAAAGAACACACGCATGTGTCCCTTTGGGCTGAGGACATAGCGGTGCAATGATCACCATCCCAGGCCTGGACACTGGAGCCTGGCCTTGTTCTTTCTTTTTTTTTTTTTTTTTTTTGGTCTTTCGAGACAGGGTTTCTCTGTATTGTTTGGAAGGTATCCTGGACCTCGCTTTGTAGACCAGGCTGGCTTCGAACTCACAGAGATCCTCCTGCCTCTGCCTCCCGAGTGCTGGGATTAAAGGCATGCGCCACCAACGCCCGGCTTTTGGCCTTGTTATCATCTGAGCTGCACTCTGGGCCAGGTTTCTCAGTCTGCCTCTGTGCTTCTACTGTTGTCCCTAAAATACAGATGGCGTTGATTGTTGTCTCTTTAACTTCCCACAGGTTAGACAGCCTTTGAACCTGGGCTAGGGCTTTCTGTTTTCTCTGCTGTCATCCCAGCTTCCAGCTCAGTGACTGGCACGTGGAAGCTTCAATCCCTGACTAAGAGTTTATAGCCAGACAGAACCTTATGTAATGAAGATCCCAGCTCCGTAGTAATTACAGAGAATAGTGACATATTGACCCTGTTAAGGTCAAAATGGTTATTTTGTAAGACATCAGGGAATAGCCTTCTCTTGGGGAATAAACTATTAGGAAATCATAAAACTCAAGGCTGCATGGCTGGCATGGGAGAGAGAAGAGAGGCAGTGTCTTTCATTGTTGAGGTTCACTGTACGCTGTGAAATTGTGTTGCTCTCATTGTTAATAAAAAGCTAATTGGCCAGCTGGGCGGTGGTGGCGCACACCTTTAATCCAGCACTCGGGAGGCAGAGGCAGGCGGATCTCTGTGAGTTCGAGGCCAGGCTGGACCGATAGCCTCCAAACAATACAGAGAAACCCTGTCTCATAAAACCAAAAAAAAAAAAAAAAAAAAAAAAGCTGATTGGCCAATGGCTAGGTGGGATTTGGGAAGCAGAGAGAATCCTGGGGAGAAGAGTGGAGTCTGAGGAGATGCCATGAGATACAGACTGAGCAGGATGGGAAGTACGTAGTGAGGTAAATGAAACTTGGGGCAGCACATAGATAAATAGAAATGGGTTAATTTAAGTTATAAGAGCTAACTAAAAATAAGCCTGAGATGTCAGTCGAACATTTATAATTAATAATAAGTCTCAATGTAGTTATATGGGCTGGGGGAGCTGGTGGGATAGACATTATCCATGGTCCAGATGAAAAACTCTCTGCCTACATCCAAATGAACACTTCCTCAGGGTCTACTGTATATATCACACTTTTGCATCTAGAAAGGTCTTCAGTCCCAACGTCAGCTACTGACGGGTATGGGAAAGAGTCAGCTATCTTGACTTGCCAGTGAGGTCGACCTTCATACCTGCAGCATTAATTCTAATCCCACCCTCCAGGCCTTTGGGCAGACACTATGGCTGCTATACTTTCATGTGGACACCGAAAGCAAGCAGAGCTTGAAAGACTTGCTCACAGCCTCTGGCCTAAGGGACATGGCTTTGATCTGGGGACCTCTAAGTTTAGGCAGTGTGACAGGCACAGCAAAGCAAGCACCTCAGCCTTGGGTTTTCACAGCACCTCTCACACTAGTAACTGTCATTATGAGTGCGTTGTTGCCAGTCTGGCTGGCCAGACTATTGGCTCAGAGGCAGCCAGAGTCATGTCTGTGTTGTCCACAGAGCTGTCGTCTGGAGATGAACAAGATGTAAAGCTACCTTTTCTCACTGGAGGAATGCTCAAGGGAGAGAGTGAAAGTTTTAAGAATGATGGAAGTTCTGTTCTTGGCGTGAAGTGAAGGTCTCACACTCCTCCCACCCCACAGCAGCTGGGTAATCTCCTGTCTCTACCACAAGTGACCTTCTTCACCAAAGGATCCTATTTCTTCTTTGGTGGTGGTGGGCAGGGTTGAGACATATCATTATGTAGATCTGACTGTCCTGGAATTCATTATATAGACCAGGCTGGCGTTGAATTCACAGAAATCTTCATGCCTCTGCTGGGACTGAAAGTATGCATCACCATGCTAGGCTAGATTCCTCTTTCTTAAAAAGTACTTCTCAGGGGGAAGAGGAGAATATAATCAAAACACAGTTTATGAGATTATCAAACAATTAATAAAAAATTATAAATTCTGTGGTTTCCAGTCACATCTCAACCCCATGCTGGTTTGTGAATGACATACATGAGCTTACTTTCCACACAAAATTCACATAGCATACTCCTCATTTGAAAGTACCTAATCCAATCGCTTCTGTTACATTGATTATACTCACAATCTCCTACAATTATCATCTAATTCCAGAACACCCCTCACCTCCAAAATAAACCCTATCCCCATGAAGCAGTCCCGTTCCAATACTGCTTCCCCTGTTCCTGGCTGTCAGCTTTATGCCTCTGCAGGTTTCAGTGTGGATTCCAAGTAGCTGATCTTATAGGACTCCATTCAAAGCTCGCCTCCTCTATCATCTTCTTGACCTTGTGGGACCTTTGTATACTACTCTTAAATGCTTGCAGATACTCTACCCCTGCCTCTGTTTTCTTTCTTTCTCAGTCTTGTGGGCAGACACCTTGATGCTAGTCTTTTATAACATCTACTGTGTCAGGGCACATAAAAGCTTCTCAGACATCTGTGCTGAATGCATGGATAAGGTGGAGGTCCTGGTGCCCAGGTTTTGGGCCTGACTCTGCTGTCATTCGGTTGAGTGAGTATGGGGAAATTACTTAACCCCTCTGTGCCTCAGATGCCTTGCTGTGCAATGGTAATGACAGCTGACTCCAGTTTGGAAAGTGGTGCTGAGGAAAGACACTTGGAAAGCTGCCGGGGGATAGTAGTGTTTCATAAATGTTAATCTGATTAATTCATGATTGTGAAAATAACTATTACAATGATATATATCATTACAATAGGAACTCAAGCATGTACCGTGGGATACAGAACAGTACCTCACTAGATAGTACCTCATGCTCAAATTTGTGATCCCACTTTGAGAGGCAAGCATGGGAAGCTGCCCTCTGTAACTTCTGGTGTTCTTGTCTCAGGTGGGCCTTGGCTAAAGAAGACAGGTGAGAGACTTTGCTATTCAGGCAGAAAGCTCTTTATCCTAATCCTCAGGGATACTGGGCTGCCTCACACTAGGGGAATAGAATGTTAAATGGAGAGGGTCCCGGCAGGCACGTGAGTGCTATAGATTTTGACCTTGTCTCCAGGAAACAGCAGCAGTCTGCTCTGGGACAAGGTGTTTGTCTCTGTAAACCTCACTTTCTTATGGGTGCAGTAAGAATAGAAAGAGATGTGCTGGAAGATTTTAAAGTCATAGAGCTGAAACACCCAATGCCGTGTTTAAAAAGCAGGACATGTGTTTTTAGCAAATGCTTCTTTTTTCTTTTCTGGATCTCAAGTTATGCATCTGCAGTGTGAAGAAGATGACGCTGAATCCAACTGCTGGGTGATTCATGACATTCCTTCCAGATTGAAAAAAAAAATTCCTTTTAAAAGACTTACTTTTTTAAGATTTAAATTTTTTTCATTGTGTTAATGTGTGAGTGTAGATGTGTGCTTATGTGTCCAAGTGCTACTAAGAGGGTGTCAGATTCCCTGAGGGTAGAGTTACAAGCTGTTGTGAGCCAATTCACGTTGGTGCCGAGAACCGAAGTAGGATCCAGTAGAAGAACACAGGACTGCTGTGTTGGACTGCTGAGTCATCTCTTCAGCCCCTAGCTGTTTCATTTTCTTCGGTGTGTGCGTGCATGCGTGCGTGCGTGCGTGCATGTGTGTGTGTGTGTGTGTGTGTGTGTGTGTGTGTGTGTGTGTGTGAGTGTGTGTTATTGCAGGTGTCTGAGTGGAGACAATCTTCCATCGTAAGATTAGGGTCTCTCTTGCTGGCTCCTGGCTCCTGTTGCTTATGCCAGTCCCGTGTCTGCCTCCCGCCTCACTATAGGATCACTGAAGTTACAGATGGGCACCACCTTCTCATCTCTGTGGGAGCACTGAGGTTACAGAGGGGGTGCCACCCTCCTATCAGACTCTGACTTTCCTGTCAGTTCTGGATATTTGGCCCTCATGCCAGCATTTCAAGTGACTTAGCCACTTGAGCAATCATCTCCCCAGCCGTGTTTACTTAATTTTGAGATAGGATCAAGTCATGTAGCCCTAACTGACCTTGAACTCATTAGGCAGTTCAGGCTGGCTTTCAACCAGGGAGCCTCATGCTTCCACCTCCAGAGTGCTGGGATTACAGGCCTGTGATACCATACTAGCCGTAAGAGATCCTGAGCCCAAATCACCTAGCTATCCTGCCTCTGAACTCTTGACATAAGAAATGCTTATTTAAAAAAACAAAAACAAAAAAACAAACAAACAAAAAAAAACAAGCTCCCCATTCAGCCAGCACATTGCTGCTTTGTGCAGTGAAGTTCGTAAATGTTCACAGCGAAGAGCTTAAAAGCACCTGCCAATCACTTTATTTCAGGTTAGGTAAGGTTTGGCTTTCTCACACATTCTTCTGTCTTAAGAAAAGAATCTTAGAGTTGAGGCATAATACAATGCAGAGTGTATACACAGCATGCATAAGGCCCTGGGTTTGAGTCCCAGAATAAAAACTACAAAGTGACTGGAGACATGGCTTAGTGGTTAAGAGCACTTACTGCTCTTTCAAGGGGCGCAGGTTCAACTCCCAGCACCCATGTTAATTGCTCACAATCACTTTGTACCTCTGGGTCCAGTAGATCAAATACCTTTTGACATTCACAGGCACCTTTGAGTGCACACACACACACGTGAATGTACACATTCTTTTTTTTAAATCTTTATTGTATTGAAATTACCTGCCTCCCTTGCTAAACTGTACACTTAGCACACATGGACTTTGTAGCTAGAGACATCCTGGAAGCTTAGCCAGCCGATATTACAAGTGGGAAATGGAATTGGGAGTGGGTGTAATTAAGGTTCCCAAGCCTTGCCTATTTCTCCTGATTCAGAAGCTCAGGGGTGTGCCTAGGTGCAGCAACGGCTTGGTCTCACTGGAAGCTGAGCTTCCATAAAGATATAATGCCTACTTCTTAAGTTATTGGGAGGATCAAAGGAGATAAAGTAGGTATCACAGAACCTGGTTCAAACACGGCTCTGCATTGGATTATAGCATCAAGGCAAGTAAGTCCCAGGGCTCCAGTAACAGTGCACACCACTGGAAATGCACACCACTGTCCTTGCTGTCACCCAAAGTCATGATGGGAACATTGATTAAAACAGGGAAAGCCGTGAGGCTGCTGAGTGTGATGAGTAGGGTCCCGAGGAGATAACCCAGCAAACTTTCTTAGTAAGATGCCAAAGCAGATGCTTTTTCTTTCTGGACCTAGTTCACAAATGAGGGAGCAGAGGCAAGGAGCAGGTAAATCGCAGTTCAAAAGCTGTGGCTGCAGGTGACAGAGTCAGAATCTGAACCCCGACCATCTGACTCCAGACAATTGGGGCAATTTGTAATGATAAGTTCTGCTCACCTTCAAACAAGACAGGAGCAACCCCATGTCCCAGTATGCCCTCCACTCTGAGAGTAAAGCTCTTGCCAGGAGTGAGTTTACATGAAATAGGGGAAGCAGGTTGGGGGACTCCGGTGAGGGCTAGGAATGTAGCTCAGAGGCAGAGCGATGGCAACAGGCTCAGAAAATACAGAATACAAGTAGGTGAATCTGTCTCAGTTAGCTTGAGCTGACATCTGTACTACAGCCCTCACACCACCGGTCCCCTCCCCTGGGCCTGCCCATCATCCTTCAACACAGCCTTTTTCATCCAGAAAGGCCATCTTTGAGTCTTCCCTTGAAAACAGGCACTTCCTATCATTCCCCACTCCTGCTTATACTTTATAATAGCCCATGCAATGTCCTGTAATCATAACCTGCAATCATCTGTACTGCTGGCTTTCAGACTCCTCGCTGCTCCAGGACGGCAGAAGTCGTGTCTATCTTCCCCTAGGGCCTGGAGCAGCCCAGCCAGGCCTGGCTGAGGTGATGACATGCTGACTCATATGTGAACATGATGAAAGCTGGAATGGCCTTCCCTCTCCTGCACACGTGAGCACCTCTCCTCAGCCTGATGCCCTCCTGCCTCTCTGAAGGGATTTGCTCTGCTGAGGTAAGGAACACTCCAGCTCCAGCAACTCTCCATGCTCTGGAACAGACTTCCCCAGCTCCTTGCTCCAAGAGCCCCAGCGTCTTCCGGGAGGAAGGCTGCACCAAGTGCAAACCAGCAACCAGGAGAGGATGGACAAGTGACTTTGGATACCATGCTTTCTCCCCCCCCCAACATAATACTTTTATTGATTCTTTGGGAATCATGTACCCCTATCACCCTCACTTCCAATCCCTTCCATGTCCACCTCACCCTTGTGTCCCCTCTAAAAAGAAAAATTAAAAAAAAAGAAAACAGAAAAAAAATCCAATTTGCGTTATGTCTATACTCACTAAAGTGTGGTCAAACTCTCAATGGCCTGGCCCTTAAAAGAACAGAATCCTGCCCCTCCCGCACCCCCACCAGAAACCATCAATTGTGGAGAGCTATTTTCTAGTATCCTATCACACTTTTCAAGATTCTCATAGATGGCTTCCTGTTTAGGCGGTACTTTAAGGGGAGCTTGGGGGTAAGTGTTGTCACAGAAGCCTTCTCTGTCCCTCTTTCTCAGGGTGCCATCTACAGTCATCCATACCCCTGCAAAAGTAGCTTCCTTGCTCTTTACAGTCAGTGGGAACATGGATCATGGGCTTCCACATGGTTTCTGGTGACAGCACAGATCATGAACGTGGCCCTCTGCTGCAGTAGGACCCAGACATGGCCCTCATAGGCTACCCGGAGCATGGACATCACCGTGGCCTCAGGTGGCAGTGCAGGACATTTTCATCAATATGGCCCCTGACGGCAGCACAGCCCTTGGAAACCAACATGGCTTCTGACTGCAGCACAGACCACACACATCTGCTTGGCCTTCGGTGATAGCATGGGTCTAGGACATCTACACAGACCTCAGCTGCAGTAGGACCTGAGACCCAGACTTGACCCTCGGCAGCAGCAAAGACCTGGACATGACCTTGGCCTCAGGTGGCAGCACAGGCTGCAGGATACATGTGTCTAATCAGAAACAGATTTGGAGCTCTGAAATCTTCATTCCCACGCAGAAAATGAAATAAAATCTGACAAGTCATACAGTGGAACAATGTTTTTTTTTTTTTTTTGAGACAGGGTGTCTCTGTAACCCTGGAACTCTCTGCAGACCAGGCTGGCCTCAAATAGTAGTGATCCGCCTGCCTCTGAATCCTGAGAATCCTGAGTGCTGGGGTTAAAGGTGTGTGCCACCACACCTGGCTCAGCAGCAGTATCTTTAAGCACTATTCTCAAAATCTCTTTAAACCAGCTCATTGACCTCCTTGACACCCATGCATAAAACAGGTTAATTCTCAGCTGGGCTGGGAGCTAGAGACAAGTAGTGACAGAAGATGGGCCCACACAGCATTCTGGCTGCACACCATCCACAATCCTGCTGACTTTAGCAACAGAGAAATCTGTCAAAGCAGCACTGGGGGACTGGGAGTAGCTCGTTCACTGTGGTGTTCCTCTGTGGCTCCCTGGGAACGTAAATCTGATAACTCAGGCTGACTTCAAAGTGGCAAATGGCGTAATTCAATGAGGAAACCCAGCTGACATGATCATTAAAACGGCTAAGTCTCCCTCCCAGAAGGCAATCCCTGGAAATACAATACCAGCGCAGCACAAGTCATCAGAAAGCCTCTGGAGCAGGGATTTCCAGACTGGCAGAAACCACCCATGGGCGGTTCAAAGGGAAAGGGGCGAGCTTATCCCAGGGCTGTGGACTTAGCTTCTTCCTGAGACTTGTGATTAGTTAACTAAGGAGTTGCTTGGAATTTCATTTGATGTATATATATTTAGCTCTGTGACTGGGTAAATCCCTCGGCTCTTCTGGTCTCTAGGGACACCAGACACGTAAAATGCTTGCAGGCAAAAAGATCCATACACATTAAAAAAGAAGAGAAAGAAAGAAAAAAGATACATTTAGATACTTTGGGTCCCATCAGCATTTGCTCAAGTCTCTTCCGTAAAGCGGTGCAGTGTTTGCACGCAGCTGGTGCTCACCGTCCATAAGTTAGACCGTCTCTAAGCGACTGCCTGCCAGGGCCTGACTGTGGAGGCTGAGTAAGCAGTCACTGGACTGTATTGCTTACAGGGCAGTCACAAGGAAGCTGTACGTGTTCAGAACAAAGACAATTGAAAAAAAATGTATCGGTGGTTGACTGAATCTGCAGATGAGCCCCTTACAAATATGGAAGCCCAGTTTATTACCCTAAGGTTTTAAAATGCACAATAAGCCTGGCGAACTGGTTCGATGGATAATGGTGCTTACTGCAAAGTCTGACGACCCGAGCTCAGTCCAGGACTCACATGGTAGAGGGAGAGAGCTGACTCCTACAAGCTGTCCTCTGACGGCTACATGTGTGTACGCGGGCATGCACACAACACACACACACACACACAAACACACACACACAAACAACACATACACGCACACGCAATAGAAAATTGAGATGTGTGATATACAGTTCTTGTTCACAAAGATCTCATAATCAAGAGGTGGGAGCAAGTCACCACAGAAAACCTCACCCTGGCCTGGGGCGATGCCTCACAGATTAAAGGCACTGCCTACTCTTCCAAGGGACCTGACTCAAGTCCCAGCACCCACATGGCAGCTCACAGTTTCCTGTAGCTCCAGTCCTCCAGGATCCAACACCCTCTTCTGGTCTCCGCAGGCACCAGGCATGAAGGTGATGAACAGGCGTGTGTGCAGGCAAAACATCCAAACACATAAAAAGAAAATAGATTTTATTAAAGACAAAGCAGTTTCGTCTCTGGTATGTTAGGACTATAAAAGGATGCTCTTAGACTTAGCTGTAGTGAACAGGAGAATAAAGTCACGAACAACCTGGCTTTAGACGAGGGAAAGAAAGGGGTACTAAAGGTGGTGATGTTGGCACTGAGTTCTAAAGGGTAGGGAAGGGCTGGGCAGACAAAGAAGGATGGAGACTCCCTGGGCAGTTGGAGTCACACCTATGTACTTTAGACTCCAGTGGGAAGAATGTACCCTTCTGTATGTGAAAGTGTTTCCTATTGGACTATTAATCCCTAGAGCACAGGCTCAGCAAGTCTGTATGAATGGCAGAACAGTAAAGTTTTCAGCTCAGTGAGCCCCAAAGTCTAGAGACTACTAACTGTGTAACTGTAGCAGGAAATTCGCCACAGACAGTAAGTATTCGAATGGCATGGTTAGATGCAGGGGACCAAAGGCCGAATTTAGTCTTTGGGGATCTAGTTTTCCAGGAGCATTAGGATTCTGCCCTTTGGTTTACCAAGAACATAGTGCAGGGCAGCTGGGTGGCTTTCTGGGTTGTTTATCACCTGAGGCTGGCTACCTCTCCCTCTCTATAAGCACATTGAGATGTAACCCTCTGTGTTTCTTGTTTCGGTCAGATAGGATCACAGACTCCTCTGAAAATAGGAATGCCCCACACCCCTCCCTATAATCATAAGAGACACTAAGTGGACACCTAGTTAATGTCAGCATCCTTGCTCCCTTTGATCTCCAGTAGACACAGGCGGCTAGGGTCTAAGCACAGGGGGCTCAACCCTGCCATTCTCCCTTGAAGAAGTGACTTGTTGCTAAGACCCCCAAGTTGCTCCCCAGTTACTTCATTCCTTTCCTTTCATGACTGAAGTGCTCTCCAGAAGTTGATAAACTTTTACCTGGAATGCAGTCTTCTGTTTGCTAGACATGTTATGGTATGACCACTGATTGGTCATATAGACAAGCCGGATGGAGACCGTTTAAGCAAACAGCTCCCGGATCAACTGCATTCCTATCAATGTTTGGGCACAAGAACACAAGCACTGAAGAGTCTCCCAGCCTCGGCCTGAAGCAGCACCACTGTTCCAGGTTCTCTCTGCTTTGTGGCCAGGAGGAAGAGATGAGTAGATTGTGGCTGCTTAAGTTACTTTGGTAGTTCAGGTGACAGGACTCAGCTGAGAGAAACAAAGGTGACTGACTTCCAACTAAGAGGCAAATCAAACCCTCCCTGTCTCCCTCCATCTCTTTTGTGGGGTCTTTAGTCACATGATGGAGGAAAACAATGACTAAACCTTGTTAATATCTCTTTTCTTATTTTACATGCTATCACCGTATTTGCCATCAGATAAAGATTTCTTTCTTATACCATCATTCTCCTTACTAGCTTTGAGAGCCAAAAATGTTTCAGTTAACTTTAGAGCAATCTAAATTATCTTAAGGGTCCCAATTAGAGTCTGATCTGTGTGTCTGTCCAGTACATTTCTACCACAAACTCCTCAGGCTTCACTTCTCCAACTTTTTACTCTTACTGTTCTGTTTCTCTCCTGCTTTGCGGAGGGAAGGGTGGATGCAGTTTTATTGGATGCTTTCCTTTTTTCATTTTTATATTTATTTTAGTTTCTTTTTCAGATTCATGCAGTGCTGATGGAGGCCAGGAGAGGGCACCAGATGTTCTGGAACTGGAATTAAGGTGGCGAATGATTTATCTACTCTGCAGAAAGTAATCATCAAGTCTGGGAGTTTTCTGGTGAAGTCTTTAGAGCCCATTTAGTACCAGATCATGTTGTCTACAAATTGTAGTTATTGCTTTACCTTTTATTTCTAGCTAAGGCTTCAAGTACTATATTGTATGAAAATAGAATGAACTCACGTCTCACCCTAGATTTTAGAACAAATACTTGCAATTTTTCCGTATTTAGTTTATAGTATACAGTCTTTCTTATGTCGGTCTATGTCCCTTTGTTTCCCAGTTTCTTAGGACTTTTATCATTAAGGGATGTTGAATTTCATCCTAGGCCCTCCCTGCACTGATTGAGATCAAGTAGGTTCCATCCTTGAGTATTTATGTGCTGAATTATACTTCCTGGTTTGCACAATGTCGAACTACTGTTTCATTCTTGAATTAAATCCACTTGGTTCTGGAGTATGATCTTTTTGTTTGTTGGTTTGTTTTGTTTTTGTTTTTTCCAGACAGGGTTTCTCTGTATTGCTTTGGAACCTGTCCTAGAACTTACTCTGTAGACCAGGCTGGCCTCGAACTCACAGAGATCCACCTGCCTCTGTCTCCCAAGTGCTGGGATTAAATGCATGCACCACCAGTGCCAGACAGTATGATCTTTTAAATGTGCTTTTGGATTCAGTTTGTCAAAAATTTATTGAGAATTGTTGCATCTAGCCTATTAGAGAAGTTGGTCTATCGTTTGCTTTCTTATGTCTTTATCTGGCTTTGTAGGATGAGTTTGGCAGTACTCCTTTCCTTTCTATCTTATGGAACAGTTGAGAACAATTGGTCTTAGCTCTTCTTTAAATGTTGGCAGAATTCAGTAGTGACTGTGTCTTAGCCTGAGCTTTGCTTTGTTGGAAGGACATTTATTACTGCTTTAGCATTGTTGGCTATGTTAAAGTTGTTTGTAGTCTTCCTGATTTGATTTTGGTAGGTCATCTACTTCTAGAAGTTTGTCTACTTCTCCTAGATTTTCCAGTTGTTTGAAATATGTTTTCTTTTTTGAAACAAAAATATTTTATTTTTATTATTTTAAATTATGTATGTGTGTGTGCGTGCGCACACATGGTAGGTGCCCACAGAGGCCAGAGGTGTCAGGTACCCCTGGAGTTTGAGTTATAGTAGGCTGTGAGTCACCCTTAGTTGGTGCTGGTAACTGAACTTGGGTCCTCAGTGAGAGCAGTATGTCATTGTAACTGCTGGACCACCTCTCAAATCCTAAAATATGTTTTTAAAACACCCTCAAATGACCATCTGGATATTATTGGAATCTTTAATAACCTCTCTTTACTCGTCTTCAATTTTATTTATTTTGTTGCTCCCCATCTCACACACACACATAATACACACATGTCCCGCGCTACTGTCTCGCCAGCAAGAACGACGCGGCACACGTAGGATCCTTCTGCAGAACAGCTTTAATGCGTCTTGAGAGGGAGAGCATAAGCTTACAGAGTGGAGACCCGGGGAGCGGAAAGCCCAACCCTTATATAGCTCAGCAGTCCCCGCCTCGGACGTGTCATCTCCTGACTGGCTCCTGCTCGTCAGCCCATATGACGCCACGGGAGAGGCAGAGAGTAAGGGATGGAAAAGTAGCAGGCACGTGCGCACCAAGGTTGTTTACTCCAACCGACAACGGGTGTCGGTGCCATCTTGTAACGGAGAATGTGGGGGCGGCTCCACACACACACACACACACACACACACACACACCACACACCACCACCACTAGAATCTCACTTTGTTACCCAGGCTAGCCCCAACATCATGACCATACATCTGCTTCGGCCTTCTGAGGGATGGGATTATAGACATGAGCCACCACATCCAGAGTTTTCTGTTTCTTTTGATAAGTGTGCCTAGAAGTTTGTCAATCTTGTGGATTGGTGTTGTTGCTGTTGTTTTGAGACGGGGTTTCTCTGTGTAGCCCTGGCTGTCCTGGAATTTGCTTTGTAGACCAGGCTGGCCTCGAACTCAAGAGATCTGCCTGCCTCTGCCTCCTGAGTGCTGAAGTTAAAGGCATGTGCCACCATGTACAGCTTTATTTATTTATTTATTTTAAGTTTATTCCTTGTGCATTTGTGTGAAGGTATCAGATACTGTAGAACTGGAGTTTCAGACAGTTGTAAGCTGCCATGTGGGTGCTGGGAATTGAACCTGGGTCCTGTGGAAAAGCAGCCAGTGCTCTTAACCACTGAGTCATCTCTCCAGCCTGCCATGTACAGCTTTTTATTTTTTCAAAAAACTGAATCTTGATTGAGTCTATGTTTTGTTCTTTTAATCCCCATTATCTTATTTTGTGCCCTGATTTTTGTTACTTCTAATTGTTTACTGTTGGGGGGTTTGGAATACTTTGTTTTACTAGGACCCTCCCAATGTTGGCACTCAGAGCTATGTTCTGGCAACTTCTGTTTTCCTTTTCGTTAGATTATAGGAACTTTAAAATTCCATCTTGAGCCAGGCGTTGGTGGCGCACGCCTTTAATCCCAGCACTTGGGAGGCAGAGGCAGGCGGGTCCCTGTGAGTTCGAGGTTAGCCTGGTCTACAGAGCTAATTCCAGGACAGTCTCCAAAATAATACAGAGAAACCCTGTCTCGAAAAAAACAACAGCAAAAAAATTCCATCTTGGTTTCTTCTACCACCCATTAGTCATCAACAGTATATTGTTCAGTCTCCATATACAGTATAATTTCTGTAGTTTTTCTAATATTGATTCTGGTTTTATTGTCCTATGATCTGATGAGATAAAGAGATTAATTTTTAAAATATTCTATTTATTCCTTTTTATTCATGTGTATGTAGGAGTGTTTGCAAACAGTGAGGGTGCAAGGAATTGAACCCAGATCCCCTGCAAGAGCAAAAAGAACTTTTAGCCACTGAACCAACTCTCTTAGAGTAACTCAAAATCATTTTGATTGTTTTGTTTAGGAAACAGTTGCTTTGTGGCAACGAATGTGATCTATTATAGAGAAAATTCTATAGGCTGCTGAGAACAATATGTATCCTGCTTCTGTTGGATAGAATATTACGGGGATATCTTTTAATTCCATTTGATCTATGATGTTCAACTCTGATGTTGCTTGTTGATTGCTACATTGGATGACCTATCCAGAGTTGAAAATGGATGACCTATCTAGAGTAGAAAATTGAAACTACCCAGAAATATTATTATATCAGATTTATCTGACTGGTGTGTTTATTAGTGTTTGTTTTGTGAAATTGGGATTCTCAGTGCTTGGTGCATTGTTATATCTCATTGATTAATTGTTCTCTTTATTAATATGCAGTGGCCTTTTCTTTCTTTTCTTGTTACTCTTGGTTTGAAATCTACTTTATGAGATATCAGAATAACCACACCAGCTTGTTTTCAGCTACCATTCATTTTGCCTTAGATACTTTTCTATTGCTGTTATGAGACACCACTACCAAGGCAACTTATAGAAGAAAGAATTTATTGAGGGCTTACAGTTTTGGTGGGTGAGTCCATGACCTACATGGAGGAAAACATGGAGGCAGGCGGGTAGGCATGGTGCTGAAATAGCAGCTGAAAACTTGCATCTTTATTTGCAAATAGGCAGAGAAATAGAGCTAATTGAGAATGTCATGGGCCTTTTGAAACTTCAAAACTCACCCCTGTGGCATACTTCCTTCAACAAAGCCACACCTCATAATCCTTCCCAAACAGCTCCACCAACTGTATTTAGATATATGAGCCATTCTCATCCAGATCACCACAATTTAATAAGCTGTTTTCCGTCTTTGATGTTCAGCCTATGGGATCTTTACAACGCGAAGATGTTTCTTGAAGATAACAGAAGGTTGCACCTAGTTTTAATTCGGTCAGCCAGTCCACATCTCTTTATTGGTGAGCTAATGTTATTAACATTTAAAGTTACTAATGAGAGACATTTACTAATCCCTACAGTTTTGTTGGTTGATTTTCTGTTTGGTTGTCCTCCAGCTTCCACACCTGTACTGTGGTACATAAGCCCATACATACATATACACCATATGGACACACTATAATACAATTTTTAAAAATTTTAAATAAATTTTTAAAAAATAAGAGTCTGGAGAGATGGCTCAGCCATTAGGAGTTTTTGCTGCTCTTTCAGAAGACCAGAGTTTTGTTCCCAGCTCTGTGACATCAGGTGGGTCACAATTTGCCTGTGTAACTCCAATCCAGGGGATGCAATATCCTCTTCTAGCTTCTGACACATACAACACACACAAACACCCCTAAATAAATATTAAGCAAACAATTGTTAAATAAATGAAGTTTTAAAGACAATAGGTAAAATCAAAAGCATTATCTGCTCTTGCACAGGACCTGGGTTCTGTTCTCAACACCACATGTAACTAGTTCTAGGGAATTGAACATCCTCTTCTGATGTTTATGGGCATAGATTGTAAGTGGTATAAATACATACATGCAGACAAAACACCATACACATAAAATAAAATAAAATAAAATAAAATAAAATAAAATAAAATACTTGGGCTCAAGTCCAGAGTTATTCTCAGCTGATGAGATATGCTCCTGTCCCTGAAGGCAGGCCTGATTTTCTGTATGCACTTGCCTGTCTGAGCCCAGCCTGCCGTGGCCTGCACCCAAGGGCTTGTCAGCATCCATCCCTGCTGCTCTCCACAGCTGCCTCTCTGGCCTTTCCTGTACCCAGATGCTGTAGATGACCAAACTGAGGATCCCTGACTTCTGATTGTTCCCTGCTCTGAACCCCCTGGAGTAGCTCAGCTTCTAAGAATAGGGCTCATTCAAAATAGTGTATGGCTGCTACTCTGGACCAGATAATGACACAAAATGGGATTCTCTCTACCACTGACCTTTCCATGGACGAACCACTGGTTTTGAGGCTTGTGATAACTCTGGGCTTGAGTTTGTCCTGAGTATAAGATTACCATGAATTCACCTGGAGGCAGCTTTTGTCACCAAGCCCCCTCCAGGAAGAGCTGCTGCTGAGGCTGCTCAGCTCAGTTCAATTCTCTCTGTCTCGGCCTTTGTGCTCTTTTCAGGTGTTTATCACTTCCTTTGTGGTTTTCTGAAGCTCTCCCTCTGTTTTTCTCTTTGGAATATAGCTTCCCTTCCTTCCTTCCTTCCTTCCTTCCTTCCTTCCTTCCTTCCTTCCTTCCTTCCTTCCTTCCTTCCTCCCTCCCTCCCTCCCTCCCTCCTCCCTCCCTCCCTCCCTTCCTCACTCACTCACTCCCTCCTTTCCTTCTTGCCTTTTTTCTTAAAGACAGGGTTTCTGTGTGTTGCTTAGTTGTTCTAGAACTAGTTCTGTAGATCAGGCTGGCCTCAAACTCACAGATCCACCTGCCTCCTGAGTGCTAGATTAAAGGTATATGCCACCACTGCCCTGGTTTCTCTTTTCTTATTCTGACTCTCAGTGAGACTGTATCTTATCAGCCATCTTCCCAGGAAGTCCCACCCCAGTCCCCATTAAAGTCTGGAAGAGCTCAGATGTACCAGGTCACACAGGTCCTTTGCATTTCTAGACTGGTCTTCCAGCTCTGGTCGTACGTGAGGTGAACCAAGCATTTTTTACATAGACTTTCTGGATCAGATATCATTTCCTTATTGATGGGACTCATTGTATCTTGGATCAAGCCAGTTATTAAAGTTTCTTTGTAATGTTAAAGCAGTTTGCTTTCTTGAAACATTTCAGAATTAGTCCAATTTTCCTGGAAACATTCCAAAAGGAACTTTTCCCGTGTCAACAGCTCATGAATTCAACTCTCAGAATCTTCCTTGGTTTTCCCTTGTTCCTTGTCCTACAACAAGTCCTCCAGATAAATGGCTCCAACCACTCTCTGTCCCTCTTTAGGCTTCAGGGGGAAAGAAAACAGATGCCAAGCAAGCAGCCCAAGGGCTGTCTGCAGGGGGCCCCTCCCTTTTTGAACACATGCGTCTCAGATTAAAAAAAAAAAACATGTTAGGTTAACCATTTCAAATGAATTTTGTTTAAGAGAGTAAAGGAAAAGTGATTTCCAAACAGAGCCAAGGCTTTGTTAGAGCTGTTCTCTAACTCAAAAATGGACAACTGACTCCCTGGAGAGAGGCCAGCTGGGGAGTGTAATCCCCTCTAGGGAATGAATCTAGCTTGGCTTCTCCTCTTTGGATTTGGAGAAGAAAACTTGACTTTTCCAACAGAGAGACAGAGACAGAGACAGAGACAGAGAGACAGACAGAGAAAGACAGACAGAGAGAGAGATCGGTACCCATGGGATCACCTTCAGGACACCCAGTTACCAAAATTCAGAGATACTCGAATCCCTGATGTTAATACTAAACTTATTCTTTCATATACTTTAAATCATCCCCCAGACTATTTATAATACCTAAAGGCCATGTAAATAGTTGGTATATTGTATTGCTTAAGGAAAAATGAAGAAAATCTATACATATTTAGTAAAGACATCACCATTATAGGTCTAACTACATTTACTGTTGCCTTATTCAATACAGCAAAGACTTAGAATCAGCCGAGATACCCATCAACAGGAAAATTATCTATCTATAAATTATATCCCAAAATTCCATTACTATTCAGCTCTAAAGAAAAATGCAATCACAAAATTTGTAAGAAATGGGTGGCCTTAGAATATATAATATTAAATGAAGTCACATAATCTTAGAGAGAAAAAACTGCATGTTCTCCTTAAGTGAACTCTAGCCAATAATATAGCTATACGTGTAAACAAATGCACACGTGGATACAGTATAACATGTAGAAAGGAGAGCAAGAAAGGCTAAATATTAGTGTTTCAGGAAAGTCTGAATTCAGGTAATGGGCATGAGTCATGAAGGCTAATGATTTTCTGGTTGTCATTTCTTGATGGATTTTGCATCTGGCTGATAGGTAAGTGCATAAAAATGTATTAGATAGTGAAACTGGAAAATCCAATATGAAGCTCCGCAGCTTCTGTTGCACATGGTTACTCTAATTGTACAGAAGTTCATTGAGCTGAATAGTTTTTGTGTATGGTTAACTTTTATGCGTATGTGTGTGCACATGGAGGTAGAGGGCGTTGTTCTGTGTGTATATTTGCAAAGCTTTGTATAATAATGTTTAAAACAAATAAGATATTTAGGGGCTGGGGAGATGACGCAGATGTTATATTATTGTTTTACTGTGTGTCCGTCTGTGTGCACTTATGCATAAGTCTACGTATATGGAGGTCAGAGGACAGCTTGAGGCAGGCAGTTCTCCCTGTGAGTCCCAGGGACTTGGCCATCGGGATTGGTAGAGATATTGGTGCTTGGATCTACCACCTTTATTGACTGAGTGGTCTTTCCAGTCACTCGTTCCTCTTTTGATGCATGATTGGTTGAATGTGGAATAGGATACAGACAGTCAGCTACAAGTAGTTGGGAATCTAGGGGACAAAACAAACACCAAACCCAAAACATGGGCCAAAACTCATCTCCTCCTTCCATAAGGTCATTGAGCTCTTCTTTCCAGGCTCCCTGTCAGAAGGCCTGTGGTAGCATCTGCAGGGCACAACACACTTCTGGTTTCACTTGCTCAGCCCCGCTGCCTGCCTCCAAGTGGTGAGAATCCTAGAGTCTTGTTCATGCTAGGCTAGAGCTCTACCAAGGAACTACATCCCTAGCCCTTGCGGAGGACATTTTGAATCATGGTCTTTCCTGGCCTAAGGTGTGTTATGGTAGGAGGAATCAGAGAGTGTGTGGAAATGTCCTCTCTGGCCCAGTCACACTTTGGTTTCTGTAGACTGGCAGTTACTCATCAGTTGCTGTTTGTCTGGGCATATTTAATAGAGAATGTGTCCCTTCACTTCTCCAGTAACAAACATTTCCCCTATTAATATCTGGTCATCTTCCGTCCATGCAACAACTTGTTCAAATTCTTGACAATGAGATTAAATTCAATGTGCATATGGATTCATTCCCACTCCTGACACCGGATATTAATGATATTCGATGCTATATGGAAAACAATATATTTATTTACCAGAGAGAGTCGCACAAACCAGGATTTAGAAGCGTGACTGGCTTCCAGGAGAAAAGAGAGGTTCCTTTTCCTTTCACTTCCTTTTATATCTTCCTGTGTCAGTTTACATGTCCCCGCCCTCATGGGCGGATAGCTTTGTGGGGTTCACTCCTACAATTTACGATTGAACCTGAAGTTCTGGATTCAAAACAGAACAAAATAAAGCATGTTTCAGAGCTGGAGAGATGGCTCATCCGTTCAGAGTACCCGCTACTCTTGAAGAAGGTCCAAGCTGAAATAACAGCAGCTGTGTGGGTGGCTCACAACCACGTATATAGAACTCTGCTCTAGGGGATCCCACACCGTCTTCACGAGGCAGGCGCCTCCACACATGTGGCATACACACTCTCTCTCACACACACACACGGATAAAACTCTTTTTAAAAACATGATTCAGGCCGGGCGGTGGTGGCGCACGCCTTTAATCCCAGCACTCGGGAGGCAGAGGCGGGCGGATCTCTGTGAGTTCGAGACCAGCCTGGACTACCAAGCGAGTTCCAGGACAGCCTCCAAAGCCGCAGAGAAACCCTGTCTCGAAAAACCAAAAAAAAAAAAAAAAAAAAAAACACGATTCAGCATGTGGTTACCAGCTATGACCGCTCTATAGAAGCACTCATCTTGGGTGCTAGTGTCTGAGTCTTTCTAGTCACTTAGGCTCATCCCAAGTAACACCTCCTCAGACCACCCAATCCAAACGGAAGCCTGCTTCTTTCATTCACTCTTATGACACTGCATGGCATTTTCATCTTTCAGCACTCACCCTGTCTATAATTCCCTTGCTTTCCTGTTTGGTAACTGACCGCCATAGGTTTTTTTTCCCTCCAGACCACAAGTTCCATTAGGGTAAGGATATGATGACGATCTGTTATACACTTCGGTGGCCTCTGTGTCTGTCACATAGGAAGTGCTCAGTATTTTTACTGAATGATTAAATGAAGAATAAGTGAAAAGGAACTGGAATTGTAGGTATTTGTTGCTTATTTTGTGCACTATATGTGCTTTTGGAAAGCTGAGTTCAAGATGACTTTTTAAAAAATGAACCATATGACAAAAAAGAGCCTATTAAGCCACTTAAGCCTAGGACACCACAGTGACAAGAGGCTGCACTATGCTACAGTAAACACTAAAGACCTGACTAACATGCACGTAAAACATGTCTGGTATGGTGTGGTGGTTTGAGTAGGTATGGCCCCCATAGACTCATGTGTTTTTATGCTTGGCCTATAGGGAGTGGCACTAATAGGCGGTGTGGTCTTGGTGGAGGAAATGTGTCACCATGGGCAGCGGGCTTTGAGGCCACTACAAGCTCAATCTTGGCCTAGTGTGACACACAGTCTCCTTCTGTTGCCTTTGGATCAACATATAGAACTCTCAGCTCCTTCTCCAGCATCCAGCATGTTTCCTGCCCTTAAAGATTATGGACTAAATCTCTGAAGCTGCAACCCTGTCAAAAGAAACCCTAACTAAGACAGGTATGGTGACACAAACCTGTGATCCCAACACTTGGGAGGTTGAGGTAGTAGAACTTTTATAAGTTCCAGGTCAGTCTGGGCTAAATAGAAAGAATACAATAAAAACAAACAAATGAAAGAAAGAAAGGGAGGGAGGAGGAAGGGAGAGAGAGAAAGAGAAAGAGAAAGAGACAGGCAGGAGAGATGGCTCAACAGCTAAGAATACCTGCTGCACTTCCAGAGGATCTGCATTCAATTCCAAACATCCACATGTCAACCTATAATCATTTACAACTTCAGTTCCAAGGGATCTGATGTCCTCTTTTGGTTTCTGTGGATACCAGGCACACAAATGACACATGGACATAAATATAGGCAAAATACCCACAAACATAAAATAATAAAAAAAATAAAAATTACCTTTTTAAAGTGTCTATTCCAAATTACCATGTACTGCAAGTATGAAATACACAGCAGACTTTAAAGAAATGATATTCAAAAGGAAGTTAAAATATCTCAGTACTTTTACACTGAAATGATTTTTGGCTATATTAAGTTAGTAGGAATTACTAAAATTAATTTCACCTGTTCCTTTCTACTTTTTAAAGCATGGTCGTTAGAAGTTGGTAAGTTACCTAAGTGTCTCACTTCATGTTTCTGATGGGCTGTTCTTCTCTTGGGCAACTGACCACTTTAAAGAAAGTCTCTTACAAGCTCATTTTGATCTACAGATCTCTACTTCTTAGTCTACCTATTGGCAGAGTCAGAAAGAGAATGCAAAACTACTGATAAGTTAAGAAGTAAAGCAGACTAGGTATGGCAGCTGCTAAACCAATCACTATGTGACAGTAAACGAGTCTTAACATCCATCTCTGGGCTGGGTCTGTTCATTGAGGGGGTTGGATGGATAAACCACCAAAAGCCCTCTTAATACTGGTGGCTCTCTTCCTCACCTTTGTAACCAGTTTCACTAGATAAGCACAAGGTGAGGTACCACCAGCTAACATGGAAACTACGTTCTCAGAGAACCATAGATCTGAACTATCCCAAGTGTCTGAAGGCACTGCTTTGGCAGAAAGAGCCTCTGGCAAGGCAGGGAAGCAGGCTGATCATGTCTTCGTAGGTCTTCAAGGCCCTTTCTGTCCCTGTTTCCTTGCACTGACCATAAAGAGGTTTCCTCTCCTTTTTGAGGCTCTCACAGTCTCCGCTTAGACCTATCTTTTCTTGTACACAGTAGCACTACCAAGCCCTTGCTTTCTCCTGCAAACACCATTCCTGCATTCCACTCTTCAAAGATCTAGTATGCACACCTAGCAATTCTACCATGCAGATAAAGTATGCTTTTGATAAAGACTGCACATGCTGTACCTCATTCTGGTTCACAGAAACACAGAGAAAAGGCTACCACCATCACTCCAAAGGTGCAGGTGGGAAGCTTGAGGCACAGAGCGATCAGTGACTTGCTCTGTCACACAGCTAGGTGGCAACTGAGCTGGATGTTGGCCCTAGAGCATCAGATTCTAGAGTCCTTGGGTAGCTAGTTAGTTAATCTGACCCAAAAAGATCCCAGCATGGTAAAGATGGAAGAATAGGAACCTGCTGTCAGTATCTCAGGTTAAAATGTACATTTGCCTGATGACCTTAGCCCCAGGTTGTGACTACTTCTAGGCACCATGACAAAACTGGGACAAGGCAAAAAAAAGCTCTTTTAGGGTCAAGTGTCATTGTTTATCTATCCTTAAAGCATGCTACTTTATTTTATTTTGTATACGGGCTAAATTTGTTCAGAATTGGCACAGAACGCATGCTTAAGAGAACTTAGGCTTCCCTCCCCATTGCCTTGGCCTCTGGACAGATGTTCTATCATTGTCAATGCAAATTGACCTTAGTGATGGAGCAACAGCAAAACAAAAAGCAAGAGGGCAGCAGACACTATGATAAGCACTCCCCATACGCTGACTGCCTCACACATTCACGCCAATCTTCTCTGTTGTCTGGGAAGTCAATCCTTAAACACACAGTGAGTCCACAGATGAAAACAACCTGGGAGGGATATCTTCCCCATATAGTTTAGAACGTGGTGGTACTATTCTGTGAAACCCCTCCGGTGTCTTCCCAACTCATTTATAGTGAAATCTAAAGACTGCATTGGCACACGTGCACACTTGGAGACAGAAAGAGATACAGAGATAGACACAGAGACAAAGAGACAGAGAATATGTTTCACCTAATGAGAAAGATAGATACATAAGGAAAATGACTTCCCCGCCCCCTCACTGCAGTGTTTTATTTCCAGAGCTGTTACACACTGTAGGAGTTCAAAAAGAATTTCTGGAAAGGAGGGACAGAGGGGAGGATAGAGGGCAGAGTGGGAGGGAGGGAGTTACTACTTTCTCCATTTCACAGATGAAGAGGTAGGCGAGGTGGGTGACTGCTCAGGTCAGCATAGCTAATTAAGTTGCAGAGTTCCAAGACTTCTCCCAAACACTATTAAACATCACAGCAACCAAGCTTGTGCATTAGAGAGCCCATCTATAATTGCATAATTTTAAAAATAAAGGATATCTAATAAATCACATTTATAGATTATCTGGAAACACACACACATACATGATAGATAGATAGATAGATAGATAGATAGATAGATAGATAGATTAAAGTATGTGAAATTCTTTACCTAATGTAATACAGTCTGGCCACTGAAATTAGCTAGTTTCACTGAGGTCCATTTCTGTTCAGCACACCAACGTTGTGGTGATGTCCTAGAGGTCAACCTTCAATCAGGTGGATGGAGACATAGAGGTCAACTTTCAAACAGGTAGGAACTCACTTTAAGAAGATTCTACCGGGCTGGGCGTTGGTGGCGCACACCTTTAATCCCAGCACTCGGGAGGCAGAGGCGGGCGGATCTCTGTGAGTTCGAGGCCAGCCTGGTCTACAAAGTGAGTTCCAGGACAGCCTCCAAAGCTACAGAGAAACCCTGTCTCAAAAAAAAAAAAACCCAAAAAAGAAGATTCTACCGGATCTCTGTGAGTTCGAGGCCAGCCTGGTCTACAGAGCGAGTTCCAGGACAGCCTCCAAAACAATACAGAGAAACCCTGTCTCGAAAAACCAAAAAAAAAAAAAAAAAAAGAAGATTCTGCAAATCAGGTGGAGGTGGTGCAGGCCTTTAGTTCCAGTACTTGGAGGCAGGGGCAGGCAGATCTCTAAGATTAAGGCCAAACTGGTCTACAGAGCAAGTACCAGTACAGCAAGAGCTACACAGAGAAAGCCTATCTAGAAAAACATGATGATGATGATGATGATGATGATCTACAATCTACATGACACAAGTAACTTATCAGCTTGCTCAAGGACAAGCTAAATGAATTTTTCCCCTTCCATTGTTTTTTGATTTCCCACTTTTTCTCTTTAACCTTAACTTCCTTTCTTCTTTCCTGATAGTAAAATATGAATTTGATTAAAAAAATAGAAAATAGTTAAATGCTAACAGCACCCCCTATAACTCCAATGATAACATTTTCACATGTGATACTAGGAAGTCTATTAATTGCTTGCATTGAAACTCAGGACCTTGGATCTGTCATCAAGCAGAACCTCCTTCCTCCATATATTCTCAGAAGAAAATAGCTCAGCATGAATAATCAAGTTCATATGAGCTACTTTTCCCATTGCCGTTATAAAATACTCTGATCAAAGCATGCAAAGGGAGACTGGTTTTTATTTGTCTTGCAGTTTGAGGGTAGAGACCTGACATGGTGGCAGCAGCTTGAGGAGGCTGCTGGTCACATCACATCTACAGTCAATAGAGTACTTGTGCTCCGTTCACTTTCTCTTTTTTTCTTCAGTTGAGGGCCCCAGCAGATGGAATGATGTCACTTGGAATTAAGTTGGCTCTCTCACTTCAATTAACCTAATCTAGATAATTCCTAAAAGGCATGCCCAGAGTCTTGCCTCCTGGGTGACTGAAGATTCTGTCATGTTGACAATCAGTAGTAACTATCATTAAGTTCATAGTGGACAATCTTTTGTAATTATGATCTTGAAAGAATTATATCAGGCAATGAACTCATAGGGGCAGAGATGTGATGGCTACAGCCAGAATAAGCAAGTTGTAGTTAAGTTGCCAGAAGCTTTGAACCCTGGCCAACTCAGTTAGAATCCCATCTCTATTACCTTCAGCAAACGGAAGCTGAACTCCACAGGGCCTAGACAATAAAAATGATGATAAGCCTAGTATTGTAAAAAGATTATAAGCCTCTGGGATTATAGAGATCCTTGTATAGAGCCTGGGATACAACATGTCCTCACTCAATGTAAGCCACTCTTATATGTGGCTTTCAGAGCAGTGTCATGGCAACCGGTACTAAAGGAAGAGACAGGAAAGCCCAGCTCTGTGCTCTGAATCATCAAATTTTCCTTTGGTAACTTTATGACAGGTTATTTATAGAAACCAGGCTGGACCAGGCACATCCTTTCTGGGTTTGGGAAGCTGGGAAGCAGTTGCCTGGGAAGCAGAGGCATGTCTATGGGCGACAATAGTCCAATCCCTCTTCTCTCACACAGAATATTATTCAGATGAAATCTGGTAGAAACAAGTGGAGTAGAGGAAAGAAGCCATAGAGGGACAATCCAAAGGCTGGAATAGTTGTGAAGCCAGACAAACAATTCCTGTATCCATGGCTCTGTGGAGAGACTGAAAAGAAAAACAAAGTCAATGAGTTAGCAACAATGACAGGGAAATCAGCTAGGACCCAAGATCCTAGGGAAATCACTTCAGGAAACTAAAAAGGGGTTAACTTGTTAGCTATTGGAAGGATACTGAGCAGGGGACTCCAGGTGCCTTGGGAGAGGGACAGAATGTGTTATGTCTTCTGCAGGGAGAGATTCTTTTTTTTTTTTTTTTTTTTGGTTTTTCGAGACAGGGTTTCTCTGTGGCTTTGGAGGCTGTCCTGGAACTAGCTCTTGTAGACCAGGCTGGCCTCGAACTCACAGAGATCCGCCCGCCTCTGCCTCCCGAGTGCTGGGATTAAAGGCATGTGCCACCAACGCCCGGCCTGCAGGGAGAGATTCTGATGAGTACATTTCTTCTGTTTTGTGTTTTGTAGGGGAAAGGATAAATACACAAACTCTTTCCCCCATAATTAGCAGTTTATTCTGTACTTCTTTTTGGAATTCCTCAACACCAGCCACTGGGAGCCAACTTCAGATTCTGGAGCTTTGGGGGTGGATCCTTGAAAATGCATTCTGCTTCAAGATCTGAGCAATCCAAATTAAATCAAATCGAACAACCACCTGTGAGAGATGATTTATTTTTCAGGAGGCCCATGTCCACTCTCTAGTTTATTGCCATTCCACAGTTAAGATACCATTTATAAAGCTGGGCGTTGGTGGCGCATACCTTTAATCCCAGCACTCGGGAGGCAGAGGCGGGCGGATCTCTGTGAGTTCGAGGCCAGCCTGGTCTACAAAGTGAGTTCCAGGACAGCCTTCAAAGCCACAGAGAAACCCTGTCTCCAAAAACCAAAAAAAAAAAAAAAAGATACCATTTATAAATGCGCAGACCGAGTACACATCAGAACCCCTCCCTGCCAATTAAACCCTTTGTATCTTCCTACTGTCTTGAGATTAAAAGTCAAGTAATGAATTGTGGACAATAGACTTCACATGGTTTAGTCTTTGCTCACAGCAGTCCCTAGGCCTCATCCCTCTCATCATCTCCTGGTTGTTCATTAATGTTTGCACTGCCTTTGTCTTGAGTGATGTCCTGCTGGGCTCCCTCCTGCATAGGCCTTTGTCCCAGCTCTTATTGGTGTATGAAATTCTCTTTCCTCTGTAGCATGGCCAACTCCTTGGCTTTCCTAGCTAACATAAACAAGAGCCTTCTAGAAGCACCCAATCCGGAGTCCTCATTCTTGCTCATCAATACTTTCCATATTCTAGCATTTTTCTTGGGCACTTGCATGATGGCTATGATTTGTCATTCTTCTCTATCTGGTCTGTCATTCTAGACTTTATCCTTAAATTCTAGTGCCCTGAAGAGAGGTAGTGTAGTCAATCACAAGCCTAGAAGCTGGCCAGGTATTGTGGCTCTGGTTCTGTGATTCATCCCCATAAAACTGTAAGACCTTGGCTCTCTTCACATACATCTCAAGACCCAAGCATGGGGAATTTTTTCACTTGAGAATGTCTAAATTCATTTTATCACAAAGCACTAAGCTTGGGAGAGTGAGGACAACATAATGCTCCAGGTGAGGGATGAAGGATGAATTCGACATCTAAGTTGCCGGAAGAGAAATCACGAGAAAGAAAATGTTTCAGTAAAGCCAACATGTGCAAAGGATAAACAGCGAGTAGGTGGAGAATTTTACCCAACTTCAAGAGAGTCCAGCCATGAGGATGGTCTAAAAACTTCCCAGGTTGCCTTAGTGTGTAGCCAAGTTTGGGAGACACAGAATCAAAGCATGGATAAAAGAGAAGGGATAATGAGAGGTGATGCTCAGGAAGTCAGCTCAACAGATTGCACGAGGCTTAGAAGACCTTGCGTTTTCCTCCCTCAGCGCTGGGAAAACAAACAGTTTTTTATGAAGGAATGATGGTGTGATTAGACATGTATACTTCAGAATATTCCTGTTGCAGACAATGGATTGGTATTGGTGGTGAACATAAGTTTGGAGGCTCTTGCAGGCAAAAGAGAAGCACAGTCAGAAGTTGGGCTGATGAAAGCAGAGGTGACGAGAAGGTGAATCCCAGAGATATTTAGCAAGCAGAAACGCTTGGGCTTGATGAAAGACTGGATGTGGGAGGGTGCCAAGCACTGCCTGATGTTAATACAGTTGGGTGGAGGATGCATCACTGACTAAGATAGAGATCATTGGATGGAAAGCACCAAACACAGGGTAGAGGAGATTCTGTGGCTAGGTGGGTGAGGACAGCAGCCTGGCAGCTGTTGGGTTTTGGGTGCCAATGGGCCATCTAAATGAGACCAGAAAAGAGCTCGAATGCTATCTTAGACTTAAGAGAAACCCCTAGATTGATAATAGAGATCTGAGAATCACCAGAGAAGCCTGAGAATGCATGAGATTACCCAGAAGCGAGTGAGGAGTGTGGAAAGGCAAGTGTGCTCACAGGAACTCCTCGTTATTCTCTCTAGATAGGCAGCCCTAAACCACCAAGGGTAATTACACGGAGTGGCAAGCTGGCTTGTCCCAGCTAGTTCTCTTCAAATCTCCAGCCAGTATGAACACCTGCTGCTGCTGGCCCGTGTTACCTGTAGCTCTATCGGTGTAGTGAAATCAAACGGTTATGCAATGAGGGAGCTGGCAAGTGTGCTTTGGACTCAGATCCAGAAAGCCACTCTAAATTCCAGGTCCTGCTTAGACTTTCCTAAATATATTGGGACTGTGTGTGTGATATCTGAGCTATTTTAAAGAACGCAAGTTCTAGTCACCTGAGAATGGGACTATTCAAGGACTAACTCAAGGGCCATGGAGGTGGCTGAGCAGGTAAATATGCTTGCCACTAAGAATAATAACCTAAATTCAGTCCCTGGGACCCATATGAGTAAAGGAGAGAACCAAGTCATCCAAGTTTTCCTCTGACCTCTATGTATTTACTGTGGCATACGTATGCCCACAATACACACATAGACAAAATAAATAAATGTGAAAAACAAGCGCTAACTTGGTATAAAGTCTTAGAAGAATTTGCTATAAGCAGTAGCAGAACTTGCTGTAGGTGAGAGGCAGATAGGTAACTACATTTTAATTCTAGACTTTGTGTGATTTTTATCTTTGGCTTTCAATCTGGATGAATCTAAGTTACCTGTTCCACCCTCCTCAATTTAGAAGCAACCCCTGTTGCATTATAAATAATGATGGCAAAGGAGTTTCTTTTACATCTTACAACAGCCCATAAGGTAGATAAAGCTCCATTTTAAAGATGAAGAAACTCCAGCCAGGCACTTGGGAGGCAGATGCAGGTAGGTCTGTGAGTTCAAGGTCAGCCATGTCTACATAGTGAGTTCCAGGACACAGAGAAACTCTGTCTCGTGGGGGAAAAAAAGAAAACGAAAAAGAAAAGAAACTCAGACTTGAACTAATGAAATTGAAATTGACATATGTATGGCTGAAGAGCTAATTTAGTTTGTCAGTATAACTTTCCTAGAGCCTCCCAAACCAGCATTCATTTCTTTCTTAAAGGACCTCTGGAAGAGCCCCAGAGCCCCAGCAGAGAGCTACAAGGGATGGAAGGAGGGTTTGGGAGAAGCCCAGCAGATATCCCCTGACAGCACCGCATTGGAGACTTTGCCATTGCCTTCTAATCCCATCTCAGCACAGATCACAAGTATCACCACCAAAAAGCCTGAGGAAATTTGTCTGGGAGGAGGGGAACCAAAACTGTCTAGGCGGTGGCTGAGTGTTTGCCTAGAATGTGTAAGGCCCAGCGCTCAGAACCCATCAATTAAAATAAATAACTATAGACTTAGGACTGGAAGGGACTAGTGGGCCATCTACCTGCTAATGTATTCCTGTATGGTAGCATGGCAACAACTTCAAGCTCAGAACACTGACATTAATGAAAATAATAAGAAAAGATGAAGTGGCAAAAGGTAGGCACCCCCCACACACATGCTTTTCTTTTAGCTGTATCTTCATAGAGCTGTGATCGAGAACCTTAACTATGGAAATGGCTACGGTGGTCTCTTCCATGTCTTTCACTAAAAGCATAGGAAGAAGTAGGTGCACGAGCCTAGAAGGCAGAGTGGGTAGAACCAGCCAGGGACAATAGGATTATTGGTTACAACAGTTTATTATTCACTAGTCACTAGAATTAGGCATAATAATAGTTTGCATTTATATAGTGTGTTCTAATTTATAAAGGGCTTTTATGACATTATCTCATTTGATCCCACTGACAAGTTTGTAGACAAGGAATGTATAATTATCTCGTTTTATGGATGAGAAAAACCAAGACTTAGAGAAGTTGAAGAATTATGTATTCAGTTATTAAACTAGAGCCTGAACTAGAAACCAAATGTTCTTACTTAGAAAGCTTGAACTTGACAAAGGTCATTAAGCTACACTTAGCTTGAACCCCAGGGAAGTTAAAAGAGTTTGCTTTTAAACACCGCGTTCCTCTAAGTCGTTCAACAGATATTTACTGTGTCTTGTTTTCTTAGCTCCTTGCTCATTCTAAATATAATCCGCGTGCTCTTGCTGAAGCAGGTACTCATTAATGAAAACAAGTTTGCGTAAGGCTTCCAGAAACTTCTCCATACCTCGGCAACTCATTTAAGCACGGAAGCGAACACAAGCCTGTAGCCTAATCCCGGAGTCCCCGCAAGCACTAATTGCAGGGAAGATGAACCAAGCAGTAACTGAGGCACAGCCCTAAGACTTTGAGCACTGGGCTCGTGAAAAGCTGCTAAGAAGCCCATGCGGTAGCATCCAGCCAGGGGCCAGTGGGAAGCGAAGAAAAGGCTTTCATTCCTAGGAGTCTGTGTCATTCTCTTTCGCCCTGCTAGCATTTCTCCTTAAGTGCTGGTAGCATCTGTTGGCTGTCTTAGAACTTGTCTAGCCTTAACAGAGCACTTCAAAAAGCACCCTGTGGAGCTCGATCCCTGGGGCTGCTCCGTAAATAGCACCTATGACGAGAGTAGGGAAGACAGCCAGAAAGGTTTGCTGGGCTCCTGCAACACTGTTATGTAGGCCTGTCCTTGAGAACTGGGAAACACAGCCCAGCTGCATGAGTCTCACACCGAGGGGGTCTTCCAACTGACTCGGCGCTTTCTTTCCATTCCCCTGCTCAGTCCTCTGCCAGCATGTTTTATCCATCCCGTCTGTCAGATGATACTGTTCAAGAATCCTGCTCGCCCGTCTATTTATAGAAGCCAGTCCTGCCGCTTCAGGCCCTGGGGAGCGAGTTGGCTTCTGGATTATGTTGCATGTGAAAATGTATTTATTCCCAACCGCTTCAACCCCACCTTTGTCCCATCTCATCAAATACTTCCTTTTGAATGGCACACATCGCTCCTTTGTCCACTTAAAATGGTGTTCTAATAGAGGAAATTGGTGAGAATCACTTATGCATTGATGTGATCTAGCTTCCATAATTTTAACTCCAGTTATTAGGCTTGGCAAAAAACAACTATAACCATGAAGTTATCTCACTGGCCTTGTCTAAGGTAAATTATTAGCTGAAATTTAATTATTCTTTGAAAATAATCCCAATGCTTTTTCTACTTAACTTTGCTAATTATTGTATTTACCAACTCTGAAATTTTTAATTTTCAAAACATTTGATTTTGTTTTCATCATATGTTTAGAAATAATGATCTCCCATTGTATACACTAAGAATAAATTTTATGAAATAATAAAAAAATGGTGTTCTAAGTCACAAAGGTAGTTCATTCGAGTGAAGGGGGAATAAATGTATAGAGAAAAAATTAAAAGTTTCCCAGGCTTTTGATCCAAAGTAAAATTATTGGTGCCTTTTAATTGATTAATTAATTAATTAATTTTAGTTTTCAGGTCTAGTGAAACTTACGGGTAAAGTTTTGGTAGTAGGACTGGAGACTCAGACATGAGAGGTCTCCCAAGCAAAGTCAGTTAGATCTTTGAAAGAGAAAGGGAATGAACACTGATCTTTCAGCCTAGGGGAGGAGAGTTCTCACAGAGACCCAGAGCTTGATAGCCAGTCTAGGAGCCACAGTTACAAACGCTTGAAAGCCCCGAGATAGCTTCACAGATTCCCAAACACAGGACAGGCACATTGGCATATCAGGTGCTAGAAAAATTCAAATGGAAGAGACTGACTTGCCGATACCCACGCCTGAGTTCAATGCCCGGGTCCCACGTGGTAAAAAGAGAGAACTGACTCCTACAGGTTGTCCTCCACGCTTGCACCCTGGCACGTTCGAGCACGCGCGCACACACACACGCGCGCACACACACACACACACACACACACACACGCGCGCGCGCGCGCGCGCGCAGTGCGTGTGTGCCTGGGGCCTTAAGACCAAGGAAAGAGATAGACTTGTTCTGCTTTGTATTTTGAGTTTTGAAACTGGAACATCCCCGACTCCAGCCACACCGGGTATTTAAGGCTAGCCTCTAACTAGCTGTCCTAAAACCTGAACCACACCCTGCTCCGGCCAAACTTTTGATCCAGTCTCTCTTGCCACTATTTAATGATACTGATGTTGCTGCTTTGCTCACTGCTATGTGAATATCCTGGAAAATTGTAATCGGGCACTTAACTAACAAGTCCCACTGGTTTTTCTCTTTCTTAGTGGAGAATCTGACAGACTGCACTTAAGTGCGCTAATAGCACCAGTTCCCCCACACCTGGAATGGGGCTAGGGACGCAGTCAGCCCTGCTGACTTCAGAGAAGAAGGATAATTGCTGCTGGTTTACAGCCCAGGCTCCTTGGAGACCCTGATTTACTGGGATTGTGCCTCCTGAGAGCTTTTTGATGGGGTAATGATTGAAGTGTCTGCACTTTTCTTGCTTTGTAATGAAAAGTAAAGCCCACTGTTAGTGCTTGCTGGTATATAGTTATTTTATTTAAGTTTAATTTGTCATTTTAGGTTTCTAATGCTGGTACTTAAGTAAACCAAAATTTAAATTTTCTCACCATCGTCTAAGAAATAGAATGAGGGTAGACTAAGGAGAAAAAAAGGAAAAAGAGGCAAGATTTAACATTTCTAAAGGTGTCAGTCAAACACTAAAAGAAAGGTTGGTTGGTGATGCAACTCAGAGGTAGAGTGAATATCTAAAGGTCTTTACATGTTCAGGGTCATTTCCATACTTACTGAGCATACTTATGCTTTAGATTTTGAGTCATGCTAAATGCTTTTCTCAGAGTAATCTCAGTTCAGCCAGTTCCAAAATAAGGTTGCAGCTTAGTGCTTTCCTGACTACAGTGTATCCAGTTATGGACTGGGAAACTGCAATAAATGGCCTTTATGGTCCTTTTGAAGGTAGGCTTTATGGATACAGCAAGAATGGCAGGGAGGCATGGGAAAGGTTAGAGACTTGAGGCAGGAAAAGGAGAAGAGGTGAATGTGACATTTTTTCAGAGCTGGGTTGATCTCTGTTCCTCAGGCTGCTAGACAAACTCTTACACTGAGACAGATCTTATGCCTTGGACCTGACTTAACTAACAAAATTATTCTTTACTGAGAGAGAAATGTTGAATTATGCATGTTGAATATTTTCTACTCGAATTGTTCACTCCCAAAAAGCACCCTTAGCTACTGTACAACTGAGGAAGCTGTGCTGGGACAGGCTAGGCAGTTCTTAGACTGGTCCCCAATGCAGAAGGATGCATCTCACATTGGAGTCTCCTAAGCACTCTCCAACTCCATACAGGAATTGATTTTGTCTCAACTCCATGTAACTAAGCAGCTTGCTGTGTCTAGTTATTAACCTGTTAAAATGATGTCTATTGACACTGAGACAACTGCAGTGTAAAAGAGGAAGACATTGCCCACCCAGTAGCTAAGAAGACGCAGAGGAAATGATTTTAAATCAGAAACTTTCCTATTTTGCTACAAAGAAATGCTAAGTATTGGGGAATCCAGAGGGCAGAGCCCAACCTCCAAGATCTGCCTTAGCTACATCTTACAAATGCCAGTATTTAGCATTGTCATTTATTTTAAAGTGTTTTTGAAAATTTCTCAAGACTTCTTCTTTTATCCAGGAATTATTTATGCAGATATTTACATGCTTGGAGATGCTTGTTGTCTTCCTGTTATTCTAATTTGATTTCTCTGTGGTTGGAGAAGATTCTGTGATGTAGCCCAGGCTGGCTTAAAACTCACATGTGAGGATAGGCCCTGATTTAAGATTCTCCTATCCCGGTCACTACAGTGATGGAACTTCAGGATACACCACCATGCCTGGTTGATATGTCTTTATTTTTTATTATTTTTTTCTCTACCCTGCCTTCCTGTGAGCTAGTGAAAAACTTTTGTCATTTGTGTTTGTTTGCTTGCTGGTTTTGAGACAGGATTTCACTGTGTAGCCCAGGCTGCCCTCAAATTGATAATCTTCCTGCTTCAGCTTCCTGAGTTCTGGAATTACAGGTGTGTACCATCATATCCGGTAGTTGAGAATTTTTTATAATTGCATTTTATTTATATACAGTGCTTTGAGTGTAGCTTTTGTATAGCATTGTGTGTGTGTGTGCATTGCTCATGCACACATGTGTGTGGTTGCTTGAGTTATTACATTATATACAAATAATTCACCTTTGTTATTATTGTATTTTTGAGACACGGTTGGTCTGGAATTTGTTATGTAGACCAGGCTGGCCAGAATTCATGCATTTGCCTCCTAAGTGCTGAAACTAAGGTGTGTACCACCATACCTAGCCATATCTTATGTCATCATTTGATCAGTTAGAATGACATGAATAATCAAATTATAAGTGGTGCTCAAAGCCTAGAATTTTAATATATGGGCTCCTTCTGAGAAGGATGTGATATCATATTGGGGCAACTTTCAGAACTCCTGCAGGCAACTCTATGCTCCAAGGGGCTGAAGAGATATCTGTTCAGTGTTGAAAGTACTTGCTATTCTTTTGGAGAACTTGGGTTCAATTCTCAGCACCTACAAAGCAACTCACAACTGTCTATAACTTCAGTTCTAGAGACTCTGACACCTGCCATGGGTACCAGCATGCATGTGCTGTACAGACATATATGTAGGCCAAATATACACACACACAAAAGTAAATAAATAAATGTAAAAAAGATGCTCTGAAAAGATTTCCATTATCCATTCTAGTGAGAAAAGGATAAACCAGATCATTAAAATCCAGACAGAAATTCCAAATTCCATATTTTAGCTGTATAACTTGGAGGAAGGTTTAGCAATGACAAAATTGAAATATTCAAATTTTGCACGATGATTTTATTTTTAATTTTTTTGCTAATATTTTCTGCAAGGGAAGAAATAGATTATGACTCATCCTGGTTCATCAGATCACATGAGCTGCATGAACTGGGTCATCTGGCTTTCTGGAGGATGTGGAGATTCAAAAATCACAAAAATGTGGAGTTGAATATCAGCTTTGTCACTGATTAGCTCTGTGGCATTAGATAAGTAGCTTAAATTTTGAATAACGTGTTTTCTGATTTATAGAGTATAGTTGAACATTTTGCCTGCAGCAGTTTGTTGTCAGGGTTAAATAACATTCAAGAATGTCCAATTCCAAGCATAGAAAAGATGGCCAACCAAAGGTCTTCCTTTGCTAGGGGCTCCTGTTAACTTTTACTGAGGAACAGATATTTGCAAACTATGCTTCCTTCATCAATCAAGGTTTGTATTTATTTTTGTCATCTTAACATGTAAGTAAGAAGCATCGATCAGAGAAATGTGCTACATAGTTAATATTTTAGTGATACTAAAGAAATGCCTTCCTCAAGGATCGTAAAATAAGCAGCCAGCATTTCCTGATCGCTGACTTTGTGTTAGGCAAGGAGTGGACACTGAAACACCCAGTGCCATGGGTTGCACACATGTTATCTTTGAGATCTGCAGAAACAGAGCTAAGAGATAACAGAAGTTTGGCATCTGGATCAGTTCCCCAGATACATGCTTGACCTTGAAGAAGTTACTGAGCTTCTTTATGCCTTGGTTTCCTCATCTATTAAATGAGGCTAGACCTGTGAGTTTAAATTGGGTCATGTCCATTAAACACTTGAGGTCTTTGGAAGAAATGCATTTACAGGCCTATAAACAGCATGATTAATGTCCTAACCAGCATTATTATGGTTGATGATGGGAAATAGTTCAATGAACATGGCAACTTCAGAGTTGGGAATGTTTGCTACAGAGAACTTGAAGCTGAAGACTGCTGGGGAACATTTCCTCCAGCCTTTTTGTACTGCATTTAAACATATCGCTCCCACAGAGGGACTTTTGCCAATAAATTGCAATAAAATGTGAGCATACCAAGTCCCCTGAGTCACCTCTTTTCCACAGTGGTTAAAGGTCTTTTAGAAGAATCTTCTGTGGAGCTACAGTTATTTCCGTGGACTTTTGTAAGAAGCATCAAATATGAATTTTCTATCAAATACTATAAAACTTGTGTTTAGGACAAGGAATTAAGGCTTCTTAGTCTCTCCCACTTCATAATACTTGTAAATGTTTTAATCTTTCCCTCCCAGTAAAAGTTTAGTTTACTCAAAGGCCAACTGCTTTTTAGAAATTTGGTATCTTAGAACCTTTTCCTCCTCAGAGCAGTGACCCCATGGTGTCACTTGGTATGATTTCCTTATCAGACTAGCCACCTGATAAGACTGTGGGGACAGCCGGGCGTTGGTGGCACACGCCTTTAATCCCAGCACTCGGGAGGCAGAGGCGGGTGGATCTCTGTGAGTTCGAGGCCAGCCTGGTCTACAGAGCGAGGTCCAGGACAGCCTCCAAAGCCACAGAGAAACCCTGTCTCGAAAAAGCAAAAAAAAAAAAAAAAAAAAAAAAAAAAAAAAGATTGTGGGGCTGTGGGGACACCAGTCAATGGGGAAAGGAAATGGCCACTACCTTCTGAAGAATAAAAAACCAAGTGCACCTTTGACAGTACATTTGGTTAAGTTTGTCTTGTCCAGACACATTAGTTGGAATGGCCATCCCTTTCTTTGTCACCCCAAACTTACTTCTAACACGTCCAGTCCATCCTTCTCTAAATGACACAGAATGCCTCCTGGATTTATAGAAGCAATACGGTGTATTCCAAGTGTCATGCTAAATTTCCCCCATTATTTTGTGAAATTCTCAGACTACTCCTGGACACTCTTCACTCTTTTCAAATTCTACATAGAGGGCAGCTAATAACGGAGGCTTTCTAGAGCCCCCTATGTAAAAGGATAGATGGCTCCCTGAATCCCAGTCATCTCACCAGACTTACTTGTCTTTCCCCATAGTACTAGTTACCATCTGCCATATTTACATTGCCAGGCTTATTCTCTGCTCCCCCGTCATAATACAAAGACTATAAGGAAGGATTTTGTTTTGTTTCCTCTCTATCCTCGGAGTCTGACACTATGCATGAAGGGCACACCCAAGCATTTATGAGTGAGTGAATATGGTCCTGTGAATGAGGTGGCATTGATACCGTTGTTATGATCAAATGCAAGGCTTCAGATGTGCTCATGGATATACATGTGGCTGGGCTGGACTCCAGGGAAGATCATAGAGATGATACTTGACAGCCATGGTGTGTTTCTTAGAGAGTTGTGATGGCAATGGGGAACAGATAAAAGTGATGGAGATCCTGTAGCCCTGGGTCTACAGGACCGTCCCCACCCCACCTCACCCCACCCCACCCCACCCCACCCCTGAGCTTCAGCAGATCACAAATGGGGTGGATGTTGGGGTGGGCCAATACTTAGTACTGGTTCTGGACCTGGGTAATTGTAAGGTTGTCAGCCCGCCAGCTCTTCCCTGTCGTCACCCCCAGGGCGAGCTCTCCAGCACAGCAATTCATACTATTCACACCTCGCAGCGATAAGCAAGGGGTGGGGTCAGTTCCCCCTCTCACAACTTCAGGGTGTATTCTTCCGCCCCTTCAGGGCCAGCCCGACCGTGTTGCCCAGGTGTAGAGGCCACTCTCCCGAGTGGGCGCAACTATTTTAAACTGACATTTTGAAGAAAACTAATAATCAAGAGGGCAAATGTCTGCTTCCTCTTCAACACTTTTCCTACGATGCTTCCTTGTGGGAAAAGAACAGCGTTCGGGGCCAGTTTTCCTCAGTCGTTAAGGCTTTGCTCTCTCCGGGGAGGAGGTCCTTGCCTAGGGAAGAAGGTTCTCTGCTAAAAGAAATTATCTTAGGAATGTGGTCGAGTCAGCCTGAGAAAAGGACACTCCGGAAGTCAGAGGGGCAGATAGCCAGGGAAGGAAACCGCGCAGGTGTGCTGCTCCGGGAACTTTGCTGTATCCCTGCAAATGGAAAACTGGGGTTTGTAGGTACCATTTACCTTTCTCTAAAGCAGAACCTTGGGACTTATTTGGAGCTAACAAATAAAAATGGTCAGTGAAGCCTGGCGGTGGTTGCTCACGTCTTTAATCCCAGCACTCGGGAGGCAGAGGCAGACAAATCACATCCACTAACTGAACAAAGCAGATGCACTGGCCCACAGCCAAGCTCTGGGCTGAGCTCCTGGAGTTCAGTTGAAGAGAGGCAGGAGGGATCATCTGAACAAGGTGGGGGTCAAGAGCATGATGGGGAAAACTACAGAGACAGCTCACCCGAGTTGGTGGGAGCTCACAGACTCTGGACTGAAAGCTGGGGAACCTGGGGACCGAACAAGACCCTCTGGATGTGGGTGGCAGTTTTGTGATCTGGATTTTTTTTCTAATTTTTTTTTTTTTGGGGAGAGGGTGGTGAGACAGGGTTTCTTCATAGCTTTGTTGGAACTCGCTCAGTAGACCATGCTGGCCTAGAACTTGAACTCACAGAGATCCGCCTGTCTCTGCCTCTGGTGCGCTGGCAATAAAATAAAGGTGTGCACCACCACTTCCCGCCTGTGACTTGTTCTGTTGATGGGGGAGGGTTGGCAGTGACACCGGGACCTACCTCAGGCGCATGACCTGGCTTTTTGGAGCTCATTCCCTATGGTGGGATACCTTGCTCAGCCTTGATACAGGGAGCCTGTCTCAATTTGGTATGCTAAACTTTGTTGACTCCCCAAGGAAGGCGTTACCCACTATGAGGAGTCGGAGGTGGGGAGGCAGGCTGCGGGAAGGAGAAGAGGAGGGAGGGGGAACTAGGGTTGGTATGTAAATTGAGCAATAATTTTTTTTAAGAAAAAAAAATGGTCAGTGAAGAAACCCCAAAGGGAAGATGCACAGCCACGAGCAACTTAGGAAAGTCCAATTTTCATTTGATAGAAGGTTTACATGTAAGAGTGTATTGGGATTAACTGTATAATTTAGGGATCTGAAGAATTCTCAACTGAAAGTTATCTGATGATTTCTGGTTTATTTAGAAGTCATTTGGTGGCTAGATACAACCCGACCAGTGTCCATTAAGTGGCAAAACCTAGTTTGTGTGTGTGTGTGTGTGTGTGTGTGTGTGTGTGTGTGTGTGTGTGTGTGTGACACATAACTTTGATTTCTCACCTTACAGGAACCTTCACACACTTCACTGCAGAAAAAATGTTTATGTCCACTGACATTCAAACTCACAGATGTTTGCCAGCATCCCCACTGTTAGGTTATTTAAAGCAGTTGCAGAGAGATGGAAGGTAGAAAGAAAGAGAGGCTTGCTCTCACCCTAGGCAGGACCATTTATTCACTGCAAGGGGGTACTTTTGTCAACCTCGCATGTGGATGGGATGCTTTTCTTCTTGTGGGAAAAACACCTACAGAAGAAGATGGGATACACCATCTTATCAGGGTGGAAATGACTTCCATAGCCCACAAAGGAAGTTGGGAAATGTAGTCTTTTAGCAGGAAACTATCATTCCTAACTCTGAGAGGATATATAAAAATGCAGGGTTGATGGGGTGTTAGAGCTCTTTTCTGTTGAGTCTATGTCAGAGGGCATAGTTTTGGGTCCACTGGGAAGAGCCCTAATTTGATCAACTTTGATGTACCAGGTAATCGCTGCCCTGTATTTCTGAAGAGACTTGGCAATAATTATTAGAAGGCTGTAAGCAAATGATTTGGCTACAAAGTAGAACTGAGAGATTTTTTCTGGGAAGGTTAGGGGAGGGAGAGGAATGGAGCTGGGAGAAACAAAGTAGGCTAGTGATAGAAAGTGGTCACAGAGCTGACTCAAAGTGACAATGACTGATCTCATTGCCAGAACTACTGCATGAACATGAGCTACCAGAAGTAGCTGAGCATTGCAGAACATCAAGGGAAGGGGACAGGATAAAATAGAGGACTAATGTAAAGAACCGGATCTCACCTGCAGTGAAAGGGATGGAGGCTTCTTTTAGCCAGTTTCTCCACAGCATTTAAAGGTGCTTGCACATGTATTGAGAACAACTGGAGGGAGCTGTTGTAGGTTGAAAGCTATTCGGAGAGCTTATATGGAACATTTTGTTTGGATATAGGGTGAAGTTCTGTAAGTAAAATATTTAAAGGCAGGGTAAAAGCATAATTATGAGGATAATAAAAGAAGAAAGGAATGATCCATGAAAGACCCAGAGAAGTAGGGAAGCAGAAGCTCATGCATAGGAGGGGATTGTGGTTGGATTTTTGCCTGGCTCATATCTCAAGTCACTATCTCAAACCAGTTAGGATTTGTTGACATGGAAGTCATATTGTTCAAGGAGGAGAGTGAAAATCTTGGAGTCAAGGATTTGAGCTGGTCCTGAAGGATGTTAAGCAGATCTGAGCTGGTGAGACAGAAAAGTTAGCTGATACTTCAGTACATCCATCTGTTTTAGTTCTGAGTCCCCCAAACAATGTCTAGAGAGGCTATAAGTGGGTTGAGTTGGATGGCTCATGGCCCATTAGTCACTTTAACTGCTTTTTGGAGTCATTGATCTCTGGATAACTGCTTCAAGACTGACAGAAGAGTGACAGGGGAGCAGCAGTTAGAGTACCTCATAAGAGGGTCCATCTAAGAAGCCATGATAAAGCTTAACAATTGGCAAAGATCCAGAACATAAGTAATAATGTACAGCTTTGTATGGAATGTTAATAGATAAGATGAGGAAAACTTCTATATTAACATTAATGTGTGTTAAATGCAATTGTCTAACTAGCTGGACATGCACCAGAGCTCTGTAGACGGACAGGGTGACTGTAATCAGCTGTTTGTTTACAACAGACTTCTGCATAAGAAACAAGGACCTTGAAGCTTTGTAAAAGAAGTCAAAATCAGCATCCAAGGAATGAATGTGAACAGAAAGTGTCTAAGTGATATCCCTTGCTTCCACATGTGATAAACTTTCTATATTCGTCTCAGATGTTAACAATACCAGCTGTTATTTAATGAGCAAATACAGAGAATCTCAAGTTAAATATAATTTTGGTTAGTAACAATTTGCCAAGGTAAAATTTTTTAATTGGAATGATTACTTTAAATGACCATATCTAGTATTTGAAAACATGACTAATACATATTTTTGTTAACATCAAATTGTTATACCTGCATTCTAAAGTTGTGTAGTAAATACTAGGCTGAATGAAGTTATACTCCCCAAAAGAAATTGTTTTCATCTTCCAAATAAAAAAGCATACTCCCAGAAATGACTGCCTTTCCAAGAGTAAATGATTCATTTGACAAAGTTTTCTAAAATCAACTCTATTAATAGAAATGTTAAAAAATTCTCTGCAACATTTTCATTCTATACACTCAACCAAGAGATGAAAGATGAAAGCAGCCAGTCATGTCAAGTCTGTAACAAATAATTTACATGTAACCTGAGCTTTGCAAAGAAAGCTAAAGCCAATTCTACTTCCTCAGTCTTTGGACAAATCTCTGGGTCACCAAATACTGACAGCATTAAGCATATTAACATTATTCTATTTTAAAGTAGACTAATTGTTTAGAGGCATAATTTATAAAGCAAGATAACCAAATTAAAAGAACTTTTGGCGCCGGGCGGTGGTGGTGCACGCCTTTAATCCCAGCACTCAGGAAGCAGAGGCAGGCCGATATCTGTGAGTTCGAGGCCAGCCTAGTCTACAGAGCTAGTTCCAAGACAGCCTCCAAAACAATACAGAGAAACCCTGTCTCGAAAAACAAAACAACAGCAAAAAAAAATTACAATTCTTGAATTAAACATCCTGTAGTATTAAAATAAATTTTAAACCACTAATATAATTCACAGAGAAACTGGGAACCTCATTTTTTGTTTTGTTTTTTGAGACAGGGTGGGAACCTCATTTTATGATCCTTTTATAGTGTATTTTTACAAAATGTCATTTTTTATGACTTATTTTCTCCAAGTAACTAAAGCTTAACAGAGAAGCAAAAGTACCCATTTTTTTATGACTCGGTTTTACAAAATAGCTAAAGATTAACAAAGAGCAAAAATATTATAGTTTTTCTATATGATTCAATTTCATCAAATAGCTAAAGCTTAACAAAGATACCCCCCCACAAAAAAAATCACCATTTTTATATGAACCAGATCTAAAACAAACCTTCTGGGGATACAATGAAAAGTGTAGAGATACCATGTGATCATCTTAACCAAGATGGTAGTAAAGTTATATGGCCTGTTTCCACCCTGATGTGGTCATCAGCCAAAATAGTGACAAGCCACATGGTTGCTACTCCAACAGCCAATATGGTACCCTAAGGTCAGCCCACCAGGCACATACCATTTTTTTCATCATTTTTTAATTAGTTTTTTAGAAAAAAGCTTACTTCACATGTCAATCCCAGTTCCCTCTCCATCCCCTCCTCCCATACTCCCCCACAATCCCCCCCCCCCAGCCTCCTACCCTATCCCTACTCCCTTTTACATAGGGGATATCCAGAATCTGTCATTTTGTTCAACGCAAGGTCCAGGCCCTCCTCCAAGAGTCTAGGCTGAGAGAGCATCCCTCTTTGTGGTATGGATACACAAAGTCCATTTGTATGCCAGGGATAAATCCTTATGCCCAGGGCCCCATAGGTTGCCCAGGCCTCTTCACTGACTCCCACATTCAGGGGGTCTGGATCAGTCCCATGCTGGCCTCCCAGCTGTTGGTCTGGGGTCCAAGAGCTCCCCCTTGTTCAGTTCAGCTGTTTCTGCTGGTTTCACCAGCCCATTTACCCCTTTTCTCATCACTCCTCCCTCTCTGTCATTGGGCTACAGGGGTTCAGTTCAGTGTTTAACTGTGGATGTTTGCCTCTGCTTCCATAAGTCACTGAATGAAGGTTCTAGGATGTCATACAAGATAGTCGTCAAACTCATTATCAGAGATGGGCATTTAAGGTAGTCTCTCCACTATTGCTTAGTTTGACAGTTGGTATCATCCTTGTAGATCGCTAGAGATCTTACTGATGCCAGATCTCCCTTCAAACCTATAATGACTACCTCTATTATCGTATCTCTCATTCTGTTCTCCCCTCTTCTTCCCCCAACTCAACCTTCTTGCTCCCCCATGACCTCCTCTCTCCTTTTCTCCCCCTCTCTTTTTCCCAGCTCCTACTTCTCTCTCCTCCTGCTCCCAATCTACTCAGGAGATCTTGCGTCATTCCTCTTCTCTGGGGTACCATGCATATCTCTCTTAGGTTCTTTCCTGTTTGCCAGACTCTCTAATCCATGGTCCATGTTTAAAATCCATATATGAGCAAGTACATACCATGTTTATCTTTTTGTGACTGGGTTACCTCACTCAGGATGATTTCTTCTAGTGCTGTCCGTTTGCCTGCAAATTTCAAGATTCCATTGTTTTTTTTCCCCACTGAGTAGTACTCCATTGTGTAAATGCACCACATTTTCTCTATCCACTCTTCAGTTGAGGGGCATCTAGGTTGCGTCCAGGTTCTGGCTATTGCAAATGATGCTGCTATGAACATAGTGGAGCAGATGCCCTTGTTGTATGAATTTGCCTCTTTTGGATATATGCCTAAGAGTGGAATTGCTGGGTCTTGTGGTAGACTGATTCCCATTTTCCTGAGGAATCTCCATACTGCTTTCCAAAGTGGCTGTACGAGTTGCCACTCACACCAGCAGTGGAGGAGTGTTCCCCTCTCTCCACATCCTCTCCAGCATAAATTGTCGTTGGTGTTTTTGATTTTAGCCATTCTGACAGGAGATGGACATACCATTTCTTAAACAAGAGCTGATTCCAAGTTACATACATGGTATTTATAGCAAATAAAATTATCTATTCATCCTTTTAAAAACATGTTCAATTAGCTTACAAATCCTAAATACAGAAAGCTAAAGTTTCACACAAGTTTTAAAGATAGGAAAAGTGGGGGAAAATTCAGAGTTAAGCACCTTGTTATTTGTAATGTCTCTGAGAAATATTGGACTTTTTGCTTGTTCTCAAGCATAAAGTTTCTTTCCCTGGTCATTCTGTTATTCTCTCCCTCTCCCTGTCATAGAGTTACGTGGCCAGACTGACCCATAACTGAGATTTTGGAGGAAACTTTTAAACAAGCATGCTTGATCTGGAACAAACAGGCAAATTCCTACTTCAGAGCCAACCTTCTTAGTAGAATAGAATAGCAGGAAATGGTTTTTCAATATTATCCATACCCCAAAGACATTTAAATCTCTAAAACTGAACTCAGTGATCGACATATCTATAAACAGTTTGTGTGTGTCTACAGATGGGAGCCAACAATCTGCAATGATTTTATCTCTTAGCTGTTAAAGATACAAGCAGCATTTTCCAGACCTGGAGAGGCAGACACACAATATGCCAAAAGCATAAGGCAAAAGAGGTCTAAAGAAAAAAAAAAGTATCATATATTTCCCCAGTTAGGAGTAATTGTAGTTTGGAGGCCCAGCAGAAAAGATGAGCATTCCAGCTCTGGGTGTGGTTGTAAGCCCCAGCCTAGAGAAAGATTAATGTGAACCGTGAGTCACATGGGGGAGGGGCCTCAACCATTCTAGCATTCCTTCTTGTGGAGTTACCTACATCAATTTAATTATTAAAAATCAAAAGCTCAGAATTTGGGAGAGTAGTGACCATTTGTCCAATATATATTGAGGCCAGTTTCGGACTGAGAACTGAACAAGTGAACATCCCCAAACCATTACAATTCAAGGGTTAATAAGTCACAGGACCCGTGGAAGGTTCTTAGGACTTTTGCCTGATGGAGTGATAGGACAGTGGAGAAGGCCCAGAATTAGGATTCTCAGTCAAACTCTCTCACATTGTTCAGTGGTATTCACCAGAGAAGACTGCTTGGACATGGATTTAAGCCAAAAGAAAATCTTTATTACCTGGTTGGCAAATACACTTGGTATTTGGGATCCCAGGGTAGCCCTGAGCCGATCCCACGATGGGCTTTTAAGCACACAAACCATGTGCTGGGTTGACATACCTCAGTTAACAAGAACAGTTAGCCAGAGACAGAATAACAGAAGCCAAAAAGCAAGGTTAGTACATTTAAACATTTCCCCAGAACTATAAATTTTTATGGATTAGGTTTTCATTTTTTGTTTTGGCAGGTGGTACTATCCACCTGCTGAGTTTTACAGCCCGCATGGTACTTGTATCCTGAGTCAGTTGTGCTAAGATATGTGGCCATTACTATAGCCAGTGGGAAGTCTCCAGCGCTGTCAACTAAGATGGTTGTGCCTTTGTCTTGGGTCCAATGTATTACCTTGTCCTGGCATTTTGCTGTGTGCATGTGTGTTCTGGTTGAATGCAGCATAGCCTAGCACCTAGAGAGTCTGAATGTGTCAGTTTAAGACAGTATGATGAGAGAGAAAGGGCAGGGAAAGAGAGTGGGAAGGAAAGGCTGCTAAGAGAAATGGGTGGCCCTGCCATGCCTACTCAGGGTGAGGCCAGGGCTCATATGAGAGCCAGGGAGGTTTTCCCTGGGTGGGCTTGAACCCCTAGTAGGCTCAGATTTCCCGTCCTGGGTTTCAGCACCATATATTAGATTATTTTAATACAGCTACAGAGACGTAAGGTGGAAAGCAAAGTTTGGTCTGATCTTAGGCAGGACCATGTTTATTCACAGTGAGGGCACTTTATTCCCCCATGTGTGCCTATGGCCAAAATGCCTACAGAAGATGGGATTCTGTACCTTATAGGGGCAGAAATGATGTCCATAGTCTATAAAGGAAGCTGGAAAGTTACTCTTTCAGCAGGAAACCTATAAATGCTGGAGAAATAGCTTAGAAATAAGCTAAGACCCTTATGATGTCATATTCTGGACCATCTTTGTGGCCGAGGCCGGGCTTTTGTCTACCTTCTCTTAGAAGCAAAGAGAAGTCCAGGTCATGTATGAGCTTGCTTGCACAGACTCACACACATACACCTGTGGTAGTAAGTGGATTTATGTTGGGAGGTCCTCTTGTTCAGAGGTTGCAGTCTACCATGGCCTGGCAACATAGAGGACTGCAGAGGACTTCCTGATCTCTACCTGACCTTATTTGAGGGATGTCTCTAGCACCCTCCCACCATGACTGCTTACCTCTAGTGTGACCCTTGACACAATTCCTTGCAGAAGCTTTGTCCCTGCTGCCCATATGGTAATGAGATATCATGCTAGACTCCTTATGATAGGACCCTGCTGCTTATGATAGCTGTGTGCTGTTTCATGCAAATAAGGTGAGGCTCCAGCCACTGTCCCCAGCCTTTGTATCTTCCCTTACTCTGGAATAAAGCTGAGCTGTAACACTGAAGCAGCCTCTCAGAAGGCTAATTCCATTGTGCTCACAGGCAGGACAAGGGCCCACCTGCTGGGTCTACCCCCTTTGCCCCATTGCCCGATAGCCAATGAACCATGAGGGTAGGAATGAACTGCAGATTTAAGAAACAGTTTTGTTAAAATTTCGTAAAAGTAGTACATCTGTCTCTATATGAAATAATTTGATGATTGCTTTGTTAACCCATAATATGAATTGATTATACATTACAGGAGGGGTGGAATACAAGTTTCAAACTGCATGATGAATAAGAACTTCTTCCTGTAAGTCTTGAGGACAAATATACAGACTCACTTGAGAGCATGTCAAACATCTGCCAAGGAGACCAGGTTCCTGGGCAGTCTTTGGCTGCTCTCAGTCTAGCCTCTAAGTGGGGCTGTCCTGTAACCTTTTGCTTTGTTGTCCTAAGGCTAATCTGGCAACTTCACAGAACTCTACTAAAAGCTATCCAAAGCTGATTCCTTCAAGCATAGGCTTTCTTTGTAGTTTATATTTCTAGTGCTCAATTTATATTATTCATATTGACAATGATGCTAAAGCAGGGGTATGTATCTACAGTTCAAGGCCAGTTTTAGCTGCATAAGACCATGTTACAAAAATCAAGGGTTAGGGGTGCAGTTTGGTGGCAGAACATTTGAAAGGAAAAAAAAATCTGTTGGGAAAAAGACCATCCTCCGGGCCAGGTAGGGCTTAAAGACTCTCCTGTTACCTAAAGTCCCTTTCCTTGTAGGTAGGCTGCTTCTTCTTCTTCTTCTTCTTCTTCTTCTTCTTCTTCTTCTTCTTCTTCTTCTTCTTCTTCTTCTTCTTCTTCTTCTTCTTCTTCTCCTCCTCCTCCTCCTCCTCCTCCTCCTCCTCCTCCTCCTCCTCCTCCTCCTCCTCCTCCTCCTCCTCCTCCTCCTCCTCCTTCTCCTTCTCCTTCTTCTTTTTTTATTCTCTTGGTTTTTCAAGACAGGGTTTCTCTGTGGCTTTGGAGACTGTCCTGGAACTAGCTCTTGTAGACCAGACTGGTCTCCAACTCCCAGAGATCTGTCTGCCTCTGCCTTCCAAGTTCTGGGATTAAAGGCATGTGCCACCACTGCCCGGTCCAGTTTAGAGTATTTTTATTATGTAGGAATAACAAGAATAATTCCACAAAATTGTTGCAGCTACCCTTGACCAGAAAAATGGTAAAAGCAGCAAGTCTGTGGAAAGGCCCCTTTGATCCAACACCAAACAAGAGGAGTTTGTCTTGGTGGACTATTCCTTCTAACTTTTACAGTCTTTGTAACTGTTAAAAACTCAAAATAAGGTCACCGGGTGGTAGTGGTGCACACCTTTAATCTCAGCACTTGGGAGGCAGAGGCAGGTAGATCTCTGTGAGTTAGAGGCCAGCCTGATCTACATAGTGAGTTCCAGAACAGCTGGAGTTGTTACACAGAGAAACCCTGTCTCAAAACAAAAAGGAAGGAAGGAAGGAAGGAAGGAAGGAAGGAAGGAAGGAAGGAAGGAAGGAAGGAAGATTTAAAACACAAAACACCTAAGCAACAACACTTTTTTATTTTCCTCAGTGAATTCATAGTTTTTGGTATATGCCTTGGATTTCTTATGAAATGTGTGGTAAAAAGAAATATGGCCAAACATGTATAGGTCTAGAATCCTAGCACTATGGAGACTCGCAGGCAGGATGATCATGAGTTTGAGATCAGACTGCACTACATGGTGAGACACTGTCTCAACAAAAACAAAAAGAAGGAAGGAAGGAAGGAAGGAAGGAAGGAAGGAAGGAAGGAAGGAAGGAAGGAAGGAAGAAAGGAAGGGAAGAAGGAAGCCAGGCAAACAAGCAGAAAAGGAAGGTCACTGGTTAAGAACATTTGCTGCACAAGCATGAGAACTTGAGTTCAAACCCAGCACCCTCATAAAAAGCTAGATTTGGCTATGCACACATCTATAACCCCAATGTTGTGGTGGGCTGAGACAGGGGATCACTGCTGTTTAATGGCCTAACTCCAGATTCAGCCCTGATTCAAGTAAAGTGATAGTGCAGGACAACTTACATTCTCCTCTATTCTCTACACATATGCATAGGCACATGTACACATATTATAGACACACACACACACACACACACACACACACACACACACGAGGAAGATAAAGAAACTAATTCATAGAATATTTTCTTTGGGTACCCTGTTGTTAGAGTAGAAAAACGTTCCTGGTCAAGAGATTAGAATCATTGGCCTGGGTGGAGACCCAACATTCCAGTCATTCCAGTTGTGCTGGTTCAACCCCTAGGAAGGTGGACTTAACTTAAATTAAAGAGATAGATGGATAGCTCCTTAATGAGATACTGTGCTGTTTCTTCCCAGAATCCCTACCTGTAGTACAGAATCTTATGGGCCACAGCCACATAGGCCTGCTTTTCTGAACTATTCAGAAAATCATAGTGTTTCCTTTTCTTTGATTTATGGAATTTCTAAGCATGTGTCCTACTTAGGCTTCTATTGCTGTGATAAACACCTTGATTAAAGCATCATGGGGAGGAAAGGTTTATTTGGCCTCCATATCCTGAGTCACAGTTCATTGAGGGAAGCCAAAGAAGAATTAAAGACAGGAATCCAGAGGCAGGAAGTCATGGAGGAAAGCGTTTACTGGCTTGCTCCCATGGCTTGTTCAGCCTGCATTCTTATTCCACCCAGGGCCATCAGTCCAAGAATGGCACCACCCACAGTGTGCTGGATACTCCTACATCAGTCATTAATCAAGAAAATGCCCTACAGAGTTGCCAACTGGAAATATGATGGAGGCATTTTCTCAATTTAATCTTCCAAATAACTCATTTGAAAAAAAAAGACAGCATATTTTCCTTGACACTTTGGGCTTTCCTCCAAATTTTAGGCTTCCTTGCGCTCTCTAAAGCTTCTCGCCTGGTCTTATGGCTGCTTGTCAACCATTTGTCTGACCTCTATGGCAGCTAAGATGGCATGGCTTTTTCCTTGCATAACTTTCCCCTTCATTCTCCTTGGGACAGAATCTTAGATTTTAGAGTTTGCCTACCCTGTAGGTTTTCTTTCAAGCTCTAATAAAATTGTTGTGTTGATATTTGAGTCCATTTTCAAATTTTGTTATTAGTGAAAGTTTAAGAATTCCAAGAGGAAGCTGGGTGTTGGTGGCGCACGCCTTTAATCCCAGCACTTGGGAGGCAGAGGCAGGCGGATCTCTGTGAGTTCAAGGCCAGCCTGGTCTATCAAGGGGAGTTCCAGGACAGCCTCCAAGACAATACAGAGAAACCCTGTCTCGAAAAACCAAAAAAAAAAAAAAAAAAAGAATTCCAAGAGGAGACTCCTTTCCCCTGTATCATTGTGTCTTCCTTAATTTATTCCCAATAAATAAGCTTTGTGATCAATATTACTCCTTTAGTAATTTACAACCTATTCTATCATGCTTTTTTCTGAACCGTTTATCACTGAGTCTTATGGTTCTATAGCTTGATTGGTCTGGAAAGTTCTTACCTCAGGCCTCTTGAGTCCTTTAAGTCAGTCTACTTGGGATAGGGCTGGTTTTATGACTCATGACCTAGCCATATATACAAGACCCTCCGCTTAGCAGGGTCTCAAGCCTGGCTCAGAGCTCTGCTCTTGCAGTCTTACATTTCTTCAAATTTTTGAAGGCAGATCTGTGACTTTTCTTTTTTTGCTGGGCCATGTAATTATACTGCTGGTCTCTGCTGAAGCTGTTCTCTCCTAAAGTCTGACTAGTCTGTGCTTCCAAACAAAAGGAGATCAAGCGGATACAAATTAGAAAGGAAGAAGTGTTTCTTACCCGAGTAATACTCCATTTTGTAAATGTACCACATTTTCTTTATCCAATCTTCGATTGAAGGGCATCAAGGTTGTTTCCAAGGTGTGACTATCATGAATAATGTTGTGATGAACATAGTTGAGCAAATGTCTTTGTGGTGTGAGTGTGCCTCCTTTGGGTATATGCACAAAAGTGGTATTGCTGGGTCTTGAGGTAGATTGATTTCTAATTTTCTGAGAAATCGACACATTGATTTCCACAATGGCTACAAGTTTGCACTCCCACCAGCAATGAAGGAGTGGTCCCCTTACTTCACATCCTCTCCAGCATAAGCTGTCATCAGTGTTTTTGATCTTAGCCATTCTGACAGGTGTATGGTATATCAGAGTTGTTTTGATTTGCATATCCCTGATAACCAAGGATACTGAGCAATTCCCCAAGTGTCTTTCAGCCATTTGACATTCTTCTGTTGAGAATTCTCTGATTAGATCTGCACCCCATTTTTTAATTGGATTGTTTGGTAGTTTGATGTATAGTTTCTTGACTTCTTTGTATATTTTGGAGATGAGTCTTCTATCAAATGTGGGGTTGGTGAAGATCTTTTCCCTTTTTTTTTTTTTTTTTTTTTTTTTTTTTGGTTTTTCGAGACAAGGTTTCTCTGTGGCTTTGGAGGCTGTCCTGGAACTCACTCTGTAGACCAGGCTGGCCTCGAACTCACAGAGATCCACCTGCCTCTGCCTCCCGAGTGCTGGGATTAAAGGCGTGCGCCACCAACACCCGGCTGATCTTTTCCCATTCTGTAGGCAGCCATTTTGTCTTGTTGACCCTGTTCTTTGCTTTACAGAACTTCTCAGTTTCAGGAGGTCCCATTTATTAATTGTTGCTCTCAGAGTCTGTGCTATTTAGGAAGTGGTCTCCTGTGCCATTGTGTTCAAGGGTACTTTCCACTTTCTCTTCTATGAGATTCAGTGTGGATGGATTTATGTCAAGGTCTTTGATGCACTTGAACTTGAGTTTTGTGCATGGGAATAGATACAGATTTATTCACATTCTTCTACTTGTCGACTTCCAGTTATACCAGCACCATTTGTTGAAGATGCTTTCTTTTTTCCATTTAATATTTTTACCTTCTATGACAAAAATCAGGTGTTCATAGGTATGTGGGTTAATATCAGGGTCTTTGGTTCAATTCCATTGGTCCGCCTGACTGTTTTTATGCCATTACCAAGCTGTTTTCATTACTGTAGCTCTATAAAAGAGCTTGAAGTCAGCAATGGTGATACCTCCAAGTGTTCCTTTACTGTACAGGATTGTTTTGGCTATCCTGTTTTTTTTTTTTATATGAAACTTAGTATTATTCTTTCAAGGTTTGTGAAGAATTGTGCTGGGACTTTAAGAGACATTCCATTGAATCTGTATATTGCTTTTGGTATGATTGCCATTTTTACTATGTTGATCTTACATATCCATGAGCATGGGAGATCTTTCCATTTTCTGATAGTCTCTTCAATTTCATTCTTCAAAGACTTAAAGTTCTTGTCATACAGATCTTTCACTTGTTTGGTTAAAGTTACTCCAAGGTATTTTATGTTGTTTATGGCTATTGTGAAAGGTGTTGTTTCCCTGATTTCTTTCTCATACTGTTTATCATCTGTATATAGGAGAGCTACTGACTTTTTTGAGTTACTCTTGCATCCTACCACATTACTGGAGGTGTTTATCAAGTGTAAGAGTTCCCTGGTACAATTTTAGGGGTCTCTTATGTATACTATCACATCATCAGGAAGTATAGAAAGTCTGACTTCTTTCTAATTTGTATCTACTTGATCTCCTTTGTTTTTTTTTTTAATTTTATTTTCCAGTTTAAATTTAGATAAGAAACAAGGTTGCTTCACATGTCAGTTCCAGGTCCCTCCCCTCCTCCCATGCCCTCCTCCCAAATCCCCCCACCCCCACCCCCGTATCCCTTCATTCCCCCAGGGAGGGTGAGGCCCTCCATGGGGGTGTCCATAGTCTGTCATTTCATATAGGGCAGGGCCTAGACCCTTCCCCAAGAGTTCAGGGTGAGAGTGCACCTCACATTGTTCTATGGGAGTCCAAAGTTCGTGTGTATACTTGGGATGGGTACCGATCTGCTGTCCAAGGCTCAATAGATTACCTAGGCCTCCTCACTGACACCCAGATTCAGGGGGTCTTGATCAGTCTCATGCTAGATTCCCAGGCTGATGCCTGGGATTCAAGAGTTAACCTTTGTCTGGTCAGCTGTTTCTGGGGGTTCAACCAGCCCAGTCTTAATCCCTTTGATCATCAGTCCTCCCTCTCTGTTACTGGCTTTCTTGAGTTCAGCTCAGTACTTAACCGAGGGAGTCTGCCTCTTCTTCGATCAGCCACTAAATGAAGTTTCTGTTTCCCAGACCCTCTGGCCATAGGATTGTAGGCTGGCACTCCCCAGATCTATGTCTAAAATCCATATATGAGAGAGTACATGCCATGTTTCTCTTTTTGTGACTGGGTTACCTCACTCAGGATGGTTTCTTCTAGTGTCATCCATTTGCCTGCGAATCTCATGATTCCATTGTTTTTTTCTGCTGAATAGTACTCCATTGTGTAAATGTACCACATTTTCTCTATCCACTCTTCGGTTGAGGAACATCTAGGTTGCTTCCAAGTTCTGGCTATTACAAATAAAGCTGCTATGAACATAGTGGAACAGACATCTTTGTTGTATGAATGGGCATCTTTTGGATATATGCCTAAGAGTGGAGTTGCTGGGTCTTGTGGTAGACTGATTCCCATTTTCCTGAGGAATCTCCATACTGCTTTCCAAAGTGGCTGTACGAGTTGCCACTCACACCAGCAGTGGAGGAGTGTTCCCCTCTCTCCACATCCTCTCCAGCATAAATTGTCATTGGTGTTTTTGATTTTAGCCATTCTGACAGGAGTGAGATGGTATCTCAGAGTTGTTTTGATTTGCATTTCCCGGATGGCTAAGGATGTTGAGCACTTTCTCAAGTGCCTCTCAGCCATTTTAGACTCCTCTATTGAAAACTCTCTATATAGTTCTGCAGCCCACTTTTTAATTGGCGCTTGATCTCCTTTGTTGCTAGAATTTCAAGTACTATAATTGAATAGATATGGAGAGAATGGACAGTCTTGTCTTCTTCCGGATTTTAGTGGAATCACTTTGAGTTTTTCTCCGTTTAGTTTGATGTTGGCTGTTGGCTTGCTGTATATTGTCTTTATTATGTTAGGAATGTTCCTTGTATCCTTGATCTCTCCAAGACTTTTATCATAAAGAGGTGCTGGATTTTGCCAAAGGCCTTTTCAGAATCTAAGGAGATGATCATGTGTTTTTTTCGTTCAGTTTGTTTATATGGTGGATTACACTGACAGATTTTCATATATTGAACCATCCCTACATCTCTGGGATGAAGCCTACTTGACCATGATGGATGATTTTTATAATGTGCTCTTGGATTCAATTTGCCAGTATTTTATTGAATATCTTTACATCAGTGTTCATGAGGGAGATTGGTCTGTAATTCTCTTTCTTAGTTGCATCTTCATGTGGTTTGGGCACCAGAATAACAGTAGCCTCATAAAACGTTTGGTAATCGGCCGGGCGTTGGTGGTGTACGCCTTTAATCCCAGCACTTGTGAGTTCGAGGCCAGCCTGGTCTACCGAGCGAGTTCCACAACAGCCTCCAAAACAATACAAAGAAACCCTGTCTCGAAAAACCAAAAAAAAAAAAAAAAAGTTTGGTAATGTCCCCTCTGTTTCTATTGTATGGAACAATTTGAGGAGTATTGGTATTAGCTTTTCTTTGAATTTCGGGTAAAATTCTGCACTGAAACCATGTGGCCCTGAGCCTTTTTTTGGTTGGGAGACTTTTCATGATTTCTTCTATTTCCTTAGGGATTATAGGTCTATTTAAACTGTTTATGTGGTCTTGATTTAATTTTTGTATGAGGCACTTATCCAGAAAATTGTCCATTTCTTTTACATTTTCCAATTTTGTGGAGTACAAGTTTAAGTATGACTTGATGATTCTCTGGATTTCTTCCATGTTGATTGTTCTGTTTCCCTTTTTCATTTCTGACTTTGTTAATTTGGATAGTCTCTCTCTTCCTTTTGGTTAATTTGGATAAAGGTTTGTCTGTCTTTTATTTATTTTCTCAAAGAACCAACTCTTTTTCTCACTGATTCACTGTAGTTTTCTTAGTTTCTATTTTATTGATTTCAGCCCTCAAATTGATTATTTCTTACTGTTTACTCCTTCTGGGTGAGTTTGCTTCTTTTTGTTCTAAAGCTTTCAGGTGTTCTGTTAATTCAATAGCATGGGATTTTTCCAGTTTTTTTAATGTAGGCATGAACTTTCCTTTTAGCATTGTTTTCATTGTATCTCATAAGTTTGTGTATGTTGTGTGGTTATTTTCATTGAATTTTAGGAATTCTTTAAGTTTTTGTCTTAATTTCTTCCTTGACCCAGTAGTGATTCAGTTAAGCATTGATCAATTTCCATGTGTTTGTGGGCTTTCTGAAATTAATGTTGCTGTTAAATTCTAACTTTATGCAATGGTGATCCAATAAGATACAGGGGGTTATTCCAATTTCTTTTTTTTTTTTTTGCATCTGTTGAGGTTTGCTTTGTTACCAAGTATGTGGTCATTTTTTGAGAAGGCTCCATGAGGTTCTGAGAAAAAGGTATATTCTTTTGTGTTTGGGTGGAATGTTCTGTAGATGGTGTTAGGTTCATTTGAGTCATAACATTTGGTAGTTCCTTTATTTCTCTATTAAGTTTCAATCTGGTCAACTTTTCCAGTGGTGACAGAGGTGTTGAAGTCTCCCATTATTAATGTATGGGGTGTAATGTGTGATTTAAGCTTTAGTAATGTTTCCTTTACAAACGTGGAAGTCATTGTGTTTGGGGCATAGATGTTCAGAATTGAGATTTCCTCTAGATGGATTTTTTACTGTGACAAATTTGCAATGTCCTTTTCTCTTTTGATTGATTTTTTTTGTTTGAAGTCTATTTTGTTAGATATTTGGAAAGCTACACCAGCTTATTTCTTAGGTCCATTTGATTAGAGAAAAATTTCCCAACCCTTTACTCTGAGGTAATGTCTGTCTTTGATGTTGAGGTATGTTTCATGTATGCAGCAGGATGGATTCTGTTTTCCCATCTAATTTATTAGTCTGTGTCTTTTTATAGGCAAACCGAGTCCATTTATATTAAGGGGTATTAATGACCAGTGATTGCTAGTTCCTGCTGTTTTTATCATTGGTGGTGGCAATGCGTGTGCATTTCCCTTCTTTGGGATTTGTTGCTGTGAGATCATCTATTGCCAGTGCTGTTGTGGATGTAACTGACTTCCTTGGGTTGGAGTTTCCCTTCTAGTACTTTCTGTAGGGCTGGGTTTGTGTATAGGTATTACTTGTGGAGTGGGTGGGCAGCACATGTACATTCTATGGCAAATGTGTGTAGGTCAGAGGACAACTTATCAGGGTCAGTTGTCTCTTATCTTGTGGGTCCTGGAAATCAAACTCAAGTTGTAAATTTTGACAGCAATGCCTTTACCCATCTTGTTGGCCCTTGAATGATTTGAAAAAATAGAGAGAAAAGAAAGTGAAAAATCAGCCCATAGAACAGTAGAAAACATTTGCAGATATTATATCTGACAATCATCTAAAGCATATGAAGAAGTTCTACAACACAATAATAAAAAGATAAACATAGAAATAAATAAAAGGCAAATAATCTGAGCAGACATTTCTGTGAGGAGCCGCCCTCGCTATCGCTATTGCCGTTAGAAGATGGCGCTGACATCCACTGTCAGTTGGAGTTAACTGTCGCTGTCAGTTGGAGTTAACTGTCGCTGTCAGTTGGAGTTAACTGTCGCTGTCAGTTGGAGTTAACTGTCGCTGTCAGTTGGAGTTAACCGTTTAAACTGTGCCTCTCCCGTGACGTCATCTGGGGTGATGTGCAAACCACCAATCCCGGCTCTACACATCTCACTCGGAGCTCCTAGGCTTATATAAGGGGCTGGGTTTCTTAGCTTGGGGTCTCCCTCTAAGAAGCTGATCATCTATCTCTCAAGATGCATTAAAGCTTTACTGCAGAAGGATCCGAGTGTTCTGCGTCGTTCTTGCTGGCGAGACGGTAGCGCGGGACATCTGGTGCCGAAACCCGGGAACTCTTCAACATCGCCGGCGCCGCGGGAGACCCCTCGGAAAACGGGGCGGATTCAGAACTGCAGGGACGTAGGTTCAGAGAGGTATGCTTTATCCTGAACAACCCTTTTCTCGACTTTGGCCTTAGTTTGTCATCACCGTGGGACGGGTCAGTGGAGGCTTTGGTGCTAGTCCTGTTTGTCCTTCTCCTTCATCGTGGCTGGTGCTGACAGAACGGCGCTGTCCGTCTGGCGCTGTCCGTCTGGCGCTGTCCGTCTGGCGCTGTCCATCTGGCGCTGTCCATCTGGCGCTGTCAGTCTGGCGCTGTCAGTCTGGTGCTGTCAGTCTGGTGCTGTCAGTCTGGTGCTGTCAGTCTGGTAACGGAGTTGAGCGCGTTTTTAGATAAGCTGTCAGCGCGATGGGGTCGTCACAGTCAGTGGTTACAGCCTTACAGACTGTGCTAAAACAAAGAGATCTTAAAATTGCACCACGAACACTTCAAAATTTTGTGAAGGAGGTAGATAGAGTGGCACCATGGTATGCTTGTTCCGGGTCCCTCACTGTGGCCTCATGGAACAAGCTAGGTAAAGAACTAGACAGGAAGCATGCAGAAGGAGATCTCTGCTTAGGTACCAAAGCCATTTGGAAGCTAGTTAAAAACTGCTTGGAGGATGAGGCCTGTCACCCTGCTATAATAGAAAGTCAGGGAACCTTAGAGGAAGTTCAGGATAGCATGTCAGAAACTGAACGGAGTGAGAGAATGGGAGCTCGCAAAAGAAAAGACATGTCTAAGAAAAAAGGCCCTCCCCAGGAAGTTAAGAAAGGGGAGAGAAAGAAGGGAGTTATCATTCACCCCTTAACAAATCTAAGAAAAAGAAAAAGCCAGAATCTAGTCTATACCCTGCAGTAGAGCTAGAAGCCTTGGAGCTAGATAATTCTGATTCTGACACTCTGGATTCTAGCGAAGAAGGTGGTCTAGAGGAGGAGGTGGCACGGTATGAGGAAAAAAGATATCACCCTGATAGACACCGGCCACTGAAAACAAAAATGAATGTGAGGCCACCGCCTATAAATCCGGCGGGCTCACGCCCCTCAGCGCCTCCGCCATATGAGCTTCGGCTGAATACTGGTACTGACTCCTTTTTACCTTTAGAGGAACGGAGAAAAATACAAATGGCTTTTCCAGTATTCGAGAATGTGGAAGGCGGAAGAGTACATACCCCCGTAGATTACAATCAAATTAAAGAATTGGCCGAATCCGTTCGTAATTATGGGGTCAATGCTAACTTTACCACATTACAGGTGGAAAGGCTTGCTAATTTTGCCATGACTCCCACTGACTGGCAAACGACAGTGAAAGCAGTGCTTCCCAACATGGGACAATACATGGAATGGAAGGCTCTCTGGTATGATGCAGCCCAGGCACAAGCTAGAGTTAATGCCACGGCTGAAGATGAGAATCAGAGGCAGTGGACATTTGAAATGCTGACAGGTCAGGGTCAACATGCCCTTAATCAAACCAACTACATCTGGGGCGTCTATGGTCAGGTGTCGGCCGCCGCTATTAAAGCATGGAAGGCCCTCACAAAAAGGGAGAGTCCAGTGGACACCTTACAAAGATTGTCCAAGGACCCCAAGAGCCATTTTCAGACTTTGTGGCCAGAATGACAGAGGCCGCCAGTCGCATCTTTGGTGATTCAGAACAAGCTATGCCCCTGATTGAGCAACTTGTCTATGAACAAGCAACCCAGGAATGTCGGCGGCTATCGCCCCTCGCAAAAGCAAAGGTTTACAAGATTGGCTCAGAGTGTGCAGGGAGCTGGGGGGACCCCTAACCAATGCAGGACTAGCTGCCGCCATTTTACAAACGCACAGGTATAGAGATTTATCTAATCGAAAAGCTTGTTTTAATTGTGGGAGAATGGGGCACCTTAAGAAAGATTGTCAAGCCCCTGAAAGAACAAGAGAATCGAAGCTTTGCTATCGTTGTGGTAAAGGTTATCATAGGGCTAGCGAATGCAGGTCAGTCCGGGATGTAAAAGGGAGGCTTCTGCCCCCTATTGAAGAATCCAAGGTACCCCAATCAAAAAACGGGTCACGGGGCCCATGGTCCCAGGGCCCTCAGAAATATGGGAACCAATTTCAGAAAAGCAATCAAGAGGAAGTAGAGGTTTCCGAGGAACCTCCGGAATGGACTTGCGTGCCGCCTCCGACTTCTTACTCATGCCCCAAATGAATGTTCAACCGGTCCCAGTCCATTCCCCTGGACCTTTGCCCCCTGCCACCATTGGGCTTATTCTGGGCCGTGGCTCCTTAACTTTACAGGGACTCATTATATATCCTGGGATTGTTGACCCATATCATAAAGAGGAGATTCAAGTTCTCTGTTCTAGCCCTCGGGGTGTATTTTCTATAAAGCAGGGAGATAGAATTGCACAACTGGTGTTGCTGCCCTCCCTCGGGGATGGAGAAACCTACACTTTACAAAAAAGGGCTATGGGATCTTCTGGAAGTGATTCAGCCTATCTGGCTATACCCCTAAATGAGAGACCTACAATAAAATTGTTAATTAATGGAAAAGAATTTGAAGGGATAATGGATTAGGGAGCAGACAAAAGCATTATTTCACTCCATTGGTGGCCGAAGTCTTGGCCCACTGTTGTTTCATCTCATTCTCTACAAGGTCTTGGATACCAGTCCTCTCCTGCCATCAGTGCCTCAGCCTTAACCTGGCGGGATGCTGAAGGCAAACAGGGATGTTTTACCCCCTATGTGTTGCCACTCCCTGTAAATTTATGGGGACGAGATGTGTTACAAGCCATGGGCATGACCCTAACTAATGAATACTCCCCCCAGGCATCAGCCATTATGGCAAAGATGGGGTATACAAATGGTAGAGGCTTGGGTAGGCAAGAACAAGGCAGAATAAAACCCATTACACAACACGGAAATCGGGGTAGAAAAGGACTGGGTTTTATTTAGGGGCCGTTGAGGCTTCACGACCCATACCATGGAAAACAGAGGAGCCGTTATGGGTCTCTCAATGGCCTCTATCCTCTGAAAAATTAGAGGCTGTCACAAGATTAGTGCAAGAACAGGAACGGCTGGGGCATCTAGAGCCTTCTACCTCCCCATGGAATACACCAATTTTTGTTATTAAGAAGAAATCTGGGAAGTGGAGATTACTCCACGACCTGCGGGCCATTAACAATCAGATGCATCTTTTTGGCCCTGTTCAAAGAGGCCTTCCTTTGCTTTCTGCACTTCCTCAAGATTGGAAGCTTATTATTATAGATATTAAGGATTGTTTCTTCTCTATTCCACTTTACCCACGGGATAGACCAAGGTTTGCCTTCACTATCCCTTCTCTTAATCATATGGAACCAGACAAGAGATTTCAGTGGAAGGTACTGCCGCAAGGCATGGCCAATAGCCCAACAATATGTCAGCTATATGTGCAGGAGGCTTTGGAGCCAATTAGGAAGCAATTTACATCTTTAATCGTTATCCATTATATGGACGATATTCTTATTTGTCACAAAGAGTTAGATGTTTTACAAAAGGCTTTTCCCATGCTGGTGGCTGAATTAAAACAGTGGGGATTAGAGATTGCCTCAGAAAAGGTTCAAATTGCAGATACAGGCCTCTTTTTGGGCTCAAAGATTACTCCCAAAAATATAGTTCCTCAGAAAATAGAAATTCGCAAAGACCACTTACAAACATTAAATGATTTTCAGAAACTTCTGGGAGATATAAATTGGTTGAGGCCCTTTTTAAAAATTCCATCTGCTGATCTAAAACCCCTCTTCGATCTCCTGGAGGGTGAGCCTCATATCTCCTCACCCAGAAAATTTACCCCTGCCGCCCACCGAGCCTTACAGATGGTGGAAGAGGCCTTACAGGAAGCACAATTACAACGAATTGAGGAGTCACTACCTTTTAATCTGTGTGTTTTTAAGACAGCTCAATTGCCAACTGCAGTCCTGTGGCAACATGGACCATTACTTTGGATTCATCCAAATGCTTCCCCTGCTAAGATTATTGACTGGTACCCTGATGCTGTTGCACAGCTCGCGCTTCGCGGAATAAAAGCAGCTGTTACACATTTTGGCAGGGATCCTGATTCCTTGATTGTGCCTTATACTGCTGCACAAGTTCAGACCTTGGCAGCCACATCTAGTGATTGGGCAGTTTTAGTTACTTCCTTTTCAGGACAAATTGATAATCATTTTCCAAAGCATCCAATTTTACAGTTTGCCCTAAACCAGGCTATAGTGTTTCCACAAGTGACAGCTAAAGACCCACTCCCAGATGGGACTGTGGTGTACACTGATGGATCAAAAACTGGTATGGGAGCTTATGTGGTCAAGGATAGGGTTATATCTAAACAATATAATGAAACTTCACCTCAAGTTGTAGAATGTCTGATAGTACTGGAGGTTCTTGAGGCTTTTCCAGGACCCCTCAATATTGTATCAGATTCCTCTTATGTGGTTAATGCAGTTAATCTCCTTGAGATAGCTGGAATAATAAGATCCTCCAGCAGAGTTGCTAACATCTTTCAGAAGATACAAGCTGCCTTGTTAAATAGGAGATTTCCTGTTTTCATTACCCATGTCCGAGCACATTCTGGACTCCCAGGTCCCATGTCCTTAGGGAATGACTTAGCGGACAAGGCTACAAAGCTGGTGGCCGCTGCCTTGTCTACCCATGCACAAGCAGCAAAAGAATTCCATAAGCGCTTTCATGTGACGGCTGAGACCTTGCGCCGTCGTTTTGCTCTATCCAGGAAAGAGGCTAGGGAAATTGTTACTCAATGCCAGAATTGCTGCGAATTCTTACCTACTCCCCACATGGGAATAAACCCACGTGGCATTAGACCATTGCAGATGTGGCAGATGGATGTTACTCATATTCCCTCTTTTGGAAGGCTTCAATATGTTCATGTTTCTGTTGACACCTGTTCTGGCGTAATGTTTGCCACACCCCTAACAGGGGAAAAGGCCTCATATGTGATTCAACATTGCCTTGAGGCCTGGAGTGCTTAGGGAAAACCCAGAATTTTAAAAACAGACAATGGACCAGCATATACCTCTCAAAAATTCCGACAGTTTTGTCGGCAAATGGATGTTACCCATCTAACTGGCCTACCTTATAACCCTCAAGGACAGGGCATTGTGGAACGTGCCCATCGTACACTCAAATCATATCTGATTAAACAAAAGGGGAGTATTGAGGATGTTCTACCCTCGGTACCAAGAGTTGCTGTATCCATGGCACTTTTTACCCTTAATTTCTTGAACTGTGATGCCCAAGGCCACACTGCGGCTGATCGCCACAGTTTAGAGCCTGATAGGCCAAAAGAAATGGTAAAATGGAAAGATGTCTTGACTGATCTCTGGAAAGGCCCGGATCCTATTCTTATAAGATCCAGGGGAGCTGTGTGTGTTTTTCCACAGGAGGAAGAAAACCCCCTGTGGATCCCTGAAAGACTCACTCGAAGAGCTCCTTCACAACTCCAGAATAAGAAGGATGGAGGCCAAGTGGGTGATGAAGACTCTCCTACTCGGGATGATGGTTCCTAGTATGATGGGAGAGTTACGGTGGGCCATCATGTCTACCTTCCCCCTACCGATGCCAGTGATGCAGAATGCCCAGGTGTTCCCTAGATTTTTCACAAATAATAGAGAGTTGGGGCTTGCCTTTTTGCCTTTAGATCCTCAGATACAGAGTTTTCAGGATGAGAGAACCTTGTCATTAGTAGGAAGCTTGTGCTTTACTGTGATTTCTTCATTAAAGGATAATTTTATTCATATGGATCCAGAAAGATCTAATGCTAATCCTTTTGAATTAATGGAAGCTGTACTGATCTTTCTCCTATGATAGTGAGAAGGGACAGATTACTTTTGATTGGAAAGGGGCATTAGGCAACAGTCTGAGTGAGGGACAGAGCTCTGGATCATCTGATTGGTCCTCCTCCAATGTTAAGTATACCCCTTTTAAGAGAACTAATTATTCAGCTGCCCTTTATTTGGGTTGTGAGTAATGATACCTTAGGTAAGAATCAGAAAGAAATAAATTGTTCTGCTTAGAATTGTTTTTATGCATTATGCTGGGATGCTATTAAGCACCCTTTTGCTTTGGTAATGCGCATGCCTCGATTTATTCCAGCTCCTGTTGAGGCGCCAAGTAATTTGAGTTTGTTTAGGGAAAAGCGAGATTTTTGGGATCTCTGCTATTATTGTGGGCCTGATAGCCACCGCCGCGGTTACTGCTTCGGTTACCGCCTCGGCCCTTGCACTTTCTGCCACTGTGCAGACAACTCAAACCATTAATGAACTATAGGCCACTGTGACCATGGTCCTAGATAAACAGGCCACTGCCAATTCTCAGATACAAGGAGGCCTGATGTTGGTAAACCAACAGATTAATTTGGTTCAGGAACAATTGGATATATTGTGGCAGATGGCCAAATTGGGATGTGAACAAAGTTGCCTGGCCTTTGTGTCACTTAGTACAATATGAGAATTTTACAAGAGCAGCTAACCTGTCAAAAGCTCTGTCTCAACATTTATTACAGAATTGGACTTTTGAGTTTGAGCAGACACTCCGTGAGTTGAGAATGGCGATCCTGCAAGTGAATTCGACGCATCTGGATCTTTCTCTGATGGAAGACCTCTCCCCCTGGATTTCATCTGCATTTTCTTATTTTAAGGAATGGGTGGGGGTAGGATCATTTAGCCTAGTTCTCTGCTGTGGAATAGTGTTGATGCTTTGGATGGTGTGTACGCTCAGAGCCCAAACAAAAGGAGAAAGTGGTGGTGGCACAAGCACTTGCTGCCTTAGAACACGGAGCATCCTGACATTTGGTTAACCATGTTAAAGCAATAGGTCGCTGGCCTCCCAGCTCTTGCACCCCACGAGGCTAGTCTCATTGCACGGGATAGAGTGGGTAGGCTTCAGCAGCCCAAGGAGTTGCAAGGCTAAGCACTGCACAGGAGAGGTCTGCGGTATAACGACTTTCTCCTGGGAGATAAGTCATCTTGCATGAAGGTTCTATGTCATGATCTCCTTCCCCCAGAAAAAGACATCGGACTGGTCAGGACTTCCTCTGGGGATAAGACCCTGGAGAGGAGCTTTGTACATGTTCCGAATTTGCACATGGGGATTTGACCTCTATCTCCACTCCAAAGTTGTGGGTGTCCTATTGCTTCAAAAATAAATGAATAGGGGGAGATGTGAGGAGCCGCCCTCGCTATCGCTATTGCCGTTAGAAGATGGCGCTGACATCCACTGTCAGTTGGAGTTAACTGTCGCTGTCAGTTGGAGTTAACTGTCGCTGTCAGTTGGAGTTAACTGTCGCTGTCAGTTGGAGTTAACTGTCGCTGTCAGTTGGAGTTAACCGTTTAAACTGTGCCTCTCCCGTGACGTCATCTGGGGTGATGTGCAAACCACCAATCCCGGCTCTACACATCTCACTCGGAGCTCCTAGGCTTATATAAGGGGCTGGGTTTCTTAGCTTGGGGTCTCCCTCTAAGAAGCTGATCATCTATCTCTCAAGATGCATTAAAGCTTTACTGCAGAAGGATCCGAGTGTTCTGCGTCGTTCTTGCTGGCGAGACGGTAGCGCG